>NC_041713.1:3681178-3981178 GCF_900700375.1 Denticeps clupeoides | reverse complement strand
ATGAACTGGTCTATCAGCGCCTCTGAGTAGTAACTTGTTCCACCGTTTATACTTCCAATCCACTCCAGTGGCTTCCCAGGTTTCTGTCTGATCCAGTAGCTGCTCTATGTGAAACAGGAGATCTTGAAGGTCTCCCCTGGTCTTCTAATCTGAGCCTCCGTCTGATCCAGCCTGATCTCATCACAATACCTGGGTACATGAGCTCATGTTGAGAAGTGTTACCGACCAAATATTTCCCAGCACCAAACGTATCTCAGCAGCATCACACTTTACCTTCTACACACAGTGATATGAGAAGAAGACAGAGACTGGTCCACATCTCCATCATGTAAAGGTCTTAAACTGTCATTATGCTCTTCGCAGTGTAATTGTCACACGGTGAGTTCTGTGACGCATTTGCAGACATGCTAGGGGCTGGGGTGGAGGATCGGGGGCGTTTGGTCTGTGGGGGAGAGACTGGCAGGGAATGGGGACGTGGAGGAAGCAGTGGAAGTGAAGTCGGGATCCGTGGGGGTTACCGGGGTTAGAAAAGAATAGGAAGGCGGCGGGTTTCAGGACTGTCCGGGAACGTGGGCGGGACGGGAGGACATCTTGGGAGGCAGGAAGGCAGGGGAACATGGATTTCGTCGTAGTCCGAAGGATCAAGCAATTCTCGGAGTCGGGGGCAGGCGAAGGTCGTTATTCATGGGTCAATATATCTAGATCGTGATTTAAGGGAGCGAGTGTCTCGAATGAGTAATCTCATACAAAGAGCATGCAGCGCCTCCTCGGGGTCACCCGACTTTTATACTAGACGCTGCACGCTTCCATTTCCTCTTCCGGGTCGTGGTCTGGCGCTCTCTGGTGGGCTGGATGCGTGTTGGCCATGACAGTAATTTTAAATGGCTGAAGGGGCAAGGGATTTGTATAGACCGCCCCCTACAGGCCTAAACCGAATGGAGATGTTTGTCTTTGTTTACTTTTATCCACTCTATACATTATGAGTGTAGGAACATGTACTCTTTGCAGCAGCGATTAAACAATGTACTTAACATAAAGCTTTTTCAAATTCACGTTCACTTTCATTTGATAGTCCAGCTTGCAATTTATTTAAGGAATGTACTTTGACGGTGTACCATCACACGTTGCTATGCCTACGCTGTCATTTCTGAACAACACAGGAAATTCTTGTTCGGCACTTCAGTCTCTTGTGTCACTGTGGGTCTCGAGCACAATAATACACTGCGGTGTCTTCTGCTCTCAGACTCTTGGCCTGCAAGTACTGTGTGCTCAAGGAGACGTCCTCTGTCATGATGAACTGGTCTTTCAGGGACTCTGCGTATGTTGCTGAGTTTGATCCTGCGTCCATCCTCCCAATCCACTCCAGTGGCTTCCCAGGTTTCTGTCTGATCCAGTGCATGTAGGAGCTGGTCATGTCAAAACCAGACACTTTACAGGAGATCTTGACGGTCTCCCCTGGTCTTTTAATCTGAGGCTCCGTCTGATCCAGTCTGATCTCATCACAGATGATACCTGAGAAATAAACACGCATGAGGACGCATGTTCATTTATAAAGATTAACATTCATATCTCAGCAACGCAATCGTTTACCTTGAAAAAACAGAAATATAAAAATTAAACAGACTCTTCTCCACAGCTCCATCATCTACTGAAGGTCTTTTATCACCATACGGTGTAAAACAAGGTAAATTGCCTGTGACAGGACATGTAGTGGGAATATAAAGGAGTGAGGGGGAGATATTTTGCATAGACCCTCCTCTAGAGGTTTAAATGGAACGTCCGCTGTTCCAGTAGTGAAGAAACTGCAGTGTGGGATACAGCATGATCAGACAAATATATGTAAATTAATAAAGTGCATTTCACAATGTCATTCTACAGAAATGGTGGAAGAGCTCCATCATCAGGTTCAGGTTGAGGTTCATCAGACAAGTTACAAAAAAAAAAAAAAAATCACACTGACAAAACTATATCATAAATAGACAATTACATTTATGTCATTTAGCAGACACACTCATCCAAAGTGACTTTTAAGCAGTAGTTACAGGGACTGTCCCCCTGGAGACAGTCCCTGGGTGGTAGTAGCCTAGTGGTTAACACACTCGCCTATGAACCAGAAGACCCGGGTTCGAATCCCACTTACTACCATTGTGTCCCTGAGCAAGACACTTAACCCTAAGTTGCTCCATATATATACAGGGACTGTCCCCCTGGAGACTGTCCCTGTAACTACTGACTGTAAGTCGCTCTGGATAAGGGCGTCTGATATATGCTGTAAATGTAAATGAGACACTCAAGGTTAAACCTGTGGCCTTCTTTTCTTTTGGGTCATAGGTGAGCAATATGCTACATTCACCCCGCAATGTTAGACAATTAAGTTTTAAAAGTCACTAAAGAAACCGTTTTTCAGGAGCAATATTGTACAAAAATATAATAAAGTTGTGCCAGTAATGTGATGGAAACCTTGAACCCATAACCATTTACCATAGCTTTTAAAACATGAATTACTTGAAGGAATAAACCTGTACAAATATTAAAAAGTCCTGTTTTTGTTCAGCCCTGCAGCTGGTTGATTCAGTGTGGCTGTCGAGCACAGTAATAAACAGCCGTATCTTCACTCTTCACATCATTCATCTGCAGGTAAACCTGCTTCTTGCTGTTGTCTCTGGAGATGGTGAATCTGCCTGTAATCTTCTGAGAATGGTAAATATATTTGTAGTCACTATAGATGCTGGCGACCCACTCCAGCCCTTTACCCGGTTCCTGTCTGACCCAGGCCAGGTAGTAGCCACTGATCTCCAAACCCGAAACTGTGCAGGTCAGTTTGTGAGATCCTCCAGGTTTAATGATCACTGGTTCAGATTCAGTGAGTGTCTGTCCATTTACTCCTGTAAAGAAAAGCATGATGCATCAGCCACTATCATGACATGATATTATGCAATATTATTGTAATAATTCTCACCAGTCAAACAGATGAATACAAGAACTAAATGAAATAGAAAATCCATCTTGTTCTGTGTTGACCTGTTGTAGCCAGGAGATTATGTGTATATGTTCATATATATAATATTACTCATGTGTTTTGCATAAACTCCTCCCCGACAGTAAAGTACAGTGAGTTTAAGATGCTGACATGTTTTTAAAAGTTATGATATCTAACTGCAGCTGCAGGTCTGCACATATTTTTTAAATATGTATAACCTTATTCATTTAAATGAAAAAATCAAATGACTGAAATTAATACCAGTAGACAGTAATAATTACTACACCATGTTAGTTTATTATAATGGTATAATATAGTGCAAAGAGAACATAAAATATTTGATGAAATGAAAAATATCTAAATGCACTGTATACTTTGAAAAAAAAGACACAATGAAGGATTTTTTTTACAGGGAAGGATTTATTTGGAATGAATTTTCCTGTTTCAAATTAAGACTTTTGCTTCATAGTGACAGAAGCTGTGTAAGTATGACTTGGCATTAATATTCCATAAACAGAGTAAGTGAAACTGAATGCATCCACTCTAGTTCTTGTATTTCTCTGTTTTGAGGAGGTCTGTGATGGTGGAGATGATTGTGTGTTGTGGTTCTTGTTCTGCTCTCCAGGTTCTTCTCTCACTGTGGGTGTCTGGCACAGTAATACAGAGCCGTGTCTTCACTTCTCAGGTTGTTCATCTGTAAGTAAAGCCTGCTGCTCGAGTCGTCCCTGGATATGGTGAATCTTCCTGTTACAGACTGGGAATAGTAGATGGGTGAACTGGCTGTGTGAATAAACGCGATCCATTCCAGGCCTTTTCCAGGCGCCTGTCTGATCCAGTTCATAGCGTAGCTTCCGAACGTAAATCCAGAGGTCGTACAAGTGAGTTTATGTGATTCTCCTGGACGTTTAACCACCGACTCGGACTCGGTCAGTACCTGACACTGAATATCTGTAAAAATAACACAAGAATAACAAAACATGAATAAAATGAACATGAAATTGCCATAAATCTGTCAATCAGTTAATCTACAGACCTGTAAGGCACAGACATGCTAAAAGTAGAAAAAGAAAGTGATTCATTATGCTTATTTGGTTTGAAATGATAAGAGCTTCTCAGGAAGATGCAACATTGTCTTCATATTCTGAAGTATAAATGCATGCAGGATGTGTCTGTTTTGCATGGTTTTGGGTAAAAAATATAGAACGTGGGGGCGGGTGGGGACCAGAGGAACCAGGAAGTCGTGTCAGATGTGTAGTTTGCTGTTCTGGGGTGGGAAATAATATTTTTCTCGTTGGTCTTCAGTTACAAGCTCCTAACCTTCTTCAATATCTTTGCAAACATCACTTTTGTGTAGGTTCTTTTGTGTAGGTTTTTACTCCATGTTCTAACCTGTTGTCATTGTTCTATAAAACCCAAACCAAATGATCACATTTTTTCCATGCTGGCAATAAGACGTTTTGTGTCTGAATCTGCTTCAGATCTTAACAGGGTTACTAGCAGTAATCTGTCCAGTTATAAGTCTGAGTGGTCATGTGAGGAGCCACAGTGAAATTTTTTTTGTACAGACCACCCTCTAGTGGCTGAAATACAGTAAACAGGGTTTACTTTACAGCTGTACCCTGTGCCCAAATCCTCCTTTACACCTTACTGTACATTTTATAATGAATATAATGGGGCAGTGGTGGCCTAGCGGTTAAGGAAGTGGCCCCATAATCAGAAGATCATCGGTTCGAATCCCGAGCCGCCAAGGTGCCACTTGAATCCCCACACACTGCCCCCCGGGTGCCTGTCATGGCTGCCCACTGCTTACCAAGGGTGATAGTTAAATGCAGAGGACACATTTCATTGTGACACCATGTTCTGTGCTGCAGTGTTTCACAATGACAATCACTTCACTTTCACTTTCGAATATATCACAATGAGTTCAGGCATTTAGTTTTTTTTTAATAAACCACTATAACCAGACATTTTCCAGTATTATTAATGTTAGTAACATGCAAGTTACATTTAGCCTCACTGATCATTTTCCCAGATGAATACCGGCTTATATTAGCAGCAGTGGTTCCGTGTTGCAGGTTTAATATATTAAAAGTCTGTGAGACTCTGGGATGGAGGAATGTGGAGTAACTGTTGGGTTTTTGTTCTGGTTATGTGATATTTTTCACCACGGTGCTTCTCGGGCACAGTAATACACAGCTGTGTCTGCAGCCTGGAGACCGTTTCCTCGTAAAGACACCGAGCTGCTGGACGTGTCTCTGGAGACGCTGAACTTGTTTTTCAGTTTTTCACTGTGGTACAGGTTACCGCTTCCACAGGCTCTTCCAATCCACTCCAGAGCTTCTCCTGCAGGTTGTCGTATCCAGTGAGTACAGTAGCTGCTGTCAGTCACTGAATACCCAGACACCTTGCAGGTCAGGGTCAAAGGTTGACCAGGCGGCTGGACCACAGAAGGCATCTGTGTGAGTTCAACGTTACAGTGAACCTCTGCAGACAGAAACAGAAGATGAACATTTCATAAACACACAGATTATTAACACCAATTTTACACAGTTTACATCATAAGGAAGCATCTGAAGTGAAACTCACTTAGAGCAGCTGCCAGTAGCAGCAGCAGCAGTGGAGATGCAGAAGGCATGGTGGTCTTGTCTGAATGAAGGGTCCACCTTCCTCTTTAAATAGAGGAGGTTCCGAATGATCGAAAATTTGGATGACAAATTTACATAATAATATATATTTAAATAATAAGAATGTGCATAAAGGTTTAATTTTTTTATTTCAAAATTACATTTGAAATATAATATAGTAGACTATAGTCTTTTACATCCATCAGTAAATTCATTCATTATTAAAATCACAAATCACTAAATAAAAACACTAGAAAGTAGTAGAAGGTACACAGGGTCACTTCTTAAATAAATTTGTATTTAAATGAAAATAAAAAAATATTTTTTTTTATTTCTCAAACATGGTATGAAACATGGTCTTTTAATGCACTTAACTATGGTTTCCTATCAAAAACAAGAACATTTCTTAATGACCTTGATCTTCTGAATGTTAGTATACCTGGTAGTTATGGTCGAAATTATCGGCACCCCTGGAATTCATCTTGAAAATGCTCTATTTCTGCCTGAAAAATGTTGCAAATGCAAATAGTTTGGCGAACAAATGTTTTTTTTCCAAGTTATGACAAAGTTAGATCATATGAATTGCATTTATTTTCCTTCAAATTCAGCTTCAGTCTTCAGTCAAAACAGTGTGTTTCCTCTAATGTTGTTATTTCACAGCCATTTGGTTCTCTTCAGCCTTTAATGTTTTTGGATTATGAAAGATTTCTAAACTATGCATGTCAAAGTAATAAATTATGTTCCATGAGTGATATTAAAGTACATTTTCTTTTGATTTTTAATTAAATTTGAAGACTTTAACTTTCACACCAGTGCAAGTTGAAAGGGAGGACTTTAATATTGGAGTCCAGTATTTGGTCTTTCTACTTTGTCCACCACTGAGGAATCTGTGCAGTTTATGTTCAGCGCTGCAGTATTATGGTTCACTGTGGGTCTCTGGCACAGTAATAAACAGCCGTGTCTTCGCTCTTCACGTTGGCCATCTGTAGGTAGAGCTGATCTTTGCTGTTGTCTCTGGAGATGGTGAACCTTCCTTGCACAGCATTGGAGTAATATTTTCTATCACTGTCATATTCAATGATTGCCACAAAATCCAGCCCTTTACTGGGTGCCTGTCTGATCCAAGCCATCCAGTAGCTGTCAAAGTCCAGTCCAGATGCTGTGCAGGTCAGTTTGTGAGAAGCTCCAGGTCTGATGACCACAGACTCAGATTCAGTCAGTGTTTGACCTCTGCAATCTAAGAAACACAATCACGTTAATATTAGTTCATAGTAACAACAATTATGTGGTACAACACACTTTTCACGTTGACCAGTACGAAGACGAAGCACCAAGTTGTCCAGAGTTCCATCATTCAGATCTGAAGTCGCAGAACAAGTCACTCAAACTGTGTGGTGTGTGTAATGTGCTGGGTCATTATATAGGGCTTGACTGGAGAATTCATTTGCATATTACAGCTTTCAGATTTATGTTAAAAAATATATATAAAAAACAGTCAGCAACAACTGCTATATTAAAACAATCTTTGCGGTTACCCTTTTACACCACAAGAAGAGGAGTATGTTATTCATTTCTGTATTTTTCATGTGCCTGTGTCATGGCGTATGTACTACATGCTATATATGTCACGGCCTGGGAATATATGTCACTGAAACTGGAAATCTAGATGTCACATCCTTTGGGCCGTAGGATGGTTTGGGGTGCTCTGTGTTTGTGCGTGTTTCCCTTTTAGGCTGTCTGCTGGGCGAGATTTGGATTATGGTTCCGCCCACCAATTCCCTTGTCAACTGCCAGCCAATCAACACACAGGACGGGAATACTTAAGGACCATTCCAACCACCAGGCTCATTGTTGTGGAGCCGGAGGAGGCAGCAGCAAGGGGAGAGTGGAGAGTTATAGAGTTGCAGAGTTGGAGATAAGCCTTTGTTGTGTGTTAGAGTGGTTAGTTCGGTTAGTAGTGTCTTTGTTGTGTATTTGTAGAGTCTCTCCTTTCATGGTGTGTTGTCCTCCTGTGGATTGTTGTGTAGTTGTTGTATATGGCACTTTAGGTGTGGTTAGTTAGGTTTGGTTCACCGCTCAGTGTAAATAAAAGCACAATATTTCACTTGGGCCCGGTATCTGTGTATTCCCACTGCACACATTCCCCTCGGTTTTTGTCATGTTTCCCAGCGATTTCTAAAACATACACGTCAGAGTAATATATTATGTGTGTTGTGCCATGAGTGATATTATATTTTCTTTTGGTATTTAAGCTAATTTGAGGACTTCACCTTTAACTCATGTGGAAGGGAGGACTTAATATATTTTGTCTGTGTACTTTGTCCATCACTGAGGAATGTGTGCAGTTTATGTTCAGCGCTGCAGTATTATGTGTCACTGTGGGTCTCTGGCACAGTAATAAACAGCCGTGTCTTCACTCTTCAGCTGGTTCATCTGCAGATAGAGCTCTTCCCTGCTGTTGTCTCTGGAGATGGTGAACCGACCCTGAACAGCTTGAGAGTAATATTTGCTGCTGCCGCTGCCGCCGCTAATACTTGCGACCCATTCCAGGCCTTTTCCAGGTGCCTGTCTGTTCCAAGCCATCCAGTAGCCATCAAAGTCCAGCCCGGACGCTTTACAGGTCAGTTTATGAGATCCTCCAGGATTAATGACTGCTGGTCCAGACTGAATCAGACTCTGACCTCTGCAACCTGTAAAAAAATTAAATGCGTAAGAATTATAAAGTCTGGAAAACCGTCTCTTACCTTATTAACGTCAACTCACAATTTATGTTCACCAGCATGACCATGATGTGCCAAAAACTCTTCAGATCCATTCTGTACAAGTGGGTAACAACAACATGAGCAGAAATGATGTTGTGCTTTATAAAGGGGTGTAGTGGAAAGTAAATTTACATATCCTGCACTCAAGACGCTTTAAAAGGAACTGGAGCTCCTGTAAATACGAAAGTAAAAATATTACAGATTTACTGATTTATTTTTTTGACTGAATTTTGAAATTTGCCATATAAATAATTGTTATTTGATTTACACAGTCAATAAATAGGCACAGGCTCAATATTGCTGGGAAAATGCAGACCTTAATCTCAGTTATTTTTTTCTCTTTTGCAAGTCTCCCAAACTCCCATCATATCATTGCAATTCAATCAAAGTCAACTGATAAAGACCCTGATGATTATTTTCTTTTTGGTGACCCCTAATGTTAGAGGTCAAATTAAGAAACTTATTTACGGAATTCCCTCAATTATGCTAGAATAAATTTTCTGCTAAACAAAACTAGAATGATCTTTGTTTTTGTGCAGCACACATGCTCACATGATGAAAATACTGCCAGGAAGCAGCTGCCAGGAGCAGCAGAACTGTGGACAACATGGTTTACTGTGATGCTGGTCTGTATGCAGAATGAACAGTGGACCCTGATCTTGATGAATAGACAGGAGGAAAGGAGGGACACATGGATTTGCATAGAGAATGAATATGAAGATCTGAGCTGCACTCGCACTTGAACCCACCCTGACTGATTGGTAAGAAACCATTCCTGTAGACACTCCTCTTAAATATTATTGTCTATCATAACCCTAAGTTGCCTAATAAAGCCGAAGCATGAATGGCTTTGACAAGAATACATATGCACAAGGACCAGTAATCACAAGGTTGTAGGTTCGAATCCCGAGCCGCTATGGTGCCAATGAGCAAAGTGAATTCTTCTAGTGAATTTGTCCAATTAACATTATTAACACAGTGCTGGTTTACTGATCCACAGACTTAATAAAGGGTCGTGTACAGAGCACCTAAAATACCATGAACTGCACACAAGTTATTTAAAATAATTTACTCTAAACTCATTTTACATCTCTAAAAACTAACATACACACCTCATGCTGAAGAGTACTCAGTTAATCAAGTTTTATTTTCATTTTTGAATGTCTTAAAATAATAATTTTGCTGCCATAGTGAGAGATAACAGGCTCAGCCGACAGAAGGTCTACACAGACTTTAAAGCACACCGACAACCACACTATTTACACTTTTTACACACCACAATTTTACCACATGTTAAAAATGCACCTGCAGTTGTCCTGTGTTCATTCGACACGTGGTATTGTCTTTGCTATGTGCGTGTTGCAGTTGACTTCTGTTTGATTTGTCCATGGCGCTGTTTTACTTTTTTGCATTAAAACTCACCACTTTTTGGTCAGACGTTGAGCAAGTGTGTCTCTCCTTTCTCCTGACACCGTGGCATTACAATTTTAGTTTTCGTTATATGTTAGTTATTATAAAACCATCTCATCCTGCTTGGTTTAAGCCTTAAATATGAATTTTAACTATACATTATTGCAAGCTTTAATATTAAGAGTTAATTCTGTAAGATGTGTGATTAATTCTACTGACAACTTTTTTGAAAAGACACCACAATAGACATTTATACACTTATACATTCTTAAAATCACAAAATTACACTATAAATTTAGTCTACAGTCTTTCTATAGAAAATTTTAAGAATTAATTTCAACACTGACAATAATTTCTCAAATCACTGATAACTTATATATTCTTAAATAGTTAGTTAGCATGTGCCACGGTTATTAAAAATGCTGCAGGTTTTTGTTATTGCTGTTATCACTGTGGCCACCCAGTGATAAACTCAACCACAAAAACCCTTCCCTCGGTCTCAGGGCTCTTTTGTTTGAAACGTTTAAAACCTGTGCATGTTGCAATAAAAACTGGACAGACATCAAGGGATCTGCTTTAGGACAGGGGAAGTAGAACCCGGGACTCATGTGGAACTGGGGACACTCCACCTGTATCACATAAAAACCAAAAAGTACTTACCACAACCTCTGAGTGCTCATCAAGACCCAGCAGAACCTTCTCCTCTCCCATAATGCCACCAGACACAGGACCATGGGCCAGACCACCTCAGCCGCATGGAAAACCCATCGAGGGTCGGGACCCTGCAGAACATAAAGCCACCACTGGCCAGGGAGCAGGGGGCTGGCGGCATCCTCCCAGACAACCACGGCTCCCTGGATCCCAAACTGGTTTTACCATATATGGCCGTGTGGAGTGTTTACACTGGTAACAGAGGCCAGCTCTGTTACACTACACCATGTGTGATATTTCACTTCACTTTGACACAGTGTCAATTGTAAAGTCTAGTTTATCACAGAGTCCTCCTGTTAGACACAGACACAGACAAAGTTAAATTCACCCTAGTTAGGCTGTCCTAGTTAGGGTACCGGGCCACTGTAGCACCAATATACCACTATTACCATACCATGAAACAAACCAGAGAGTCACCACAGCCACCACCCCCGTTACAACTACAGCTTCAGGGATCTTCAAGTGGACCAGTAGCATCATTATGAACACGTAATCTAGACCATGACTGACTACATTCTGGACTTCTCCAACCCTACAACTGTAGGACTTATTATTATATCATATCCAACCCTGCACTGACACCATTTGCAGGCTCACTCTACCCTGGAAGGGGGTCCCTCTCTGAATCACTCCTTCCCAACGTTTCTTCCTTTCTTTTTTTTTCTTTCTCCTAGAGTTTTTTTTGTGTTGAGTTTTTCCTTGTGTGCAGAAGGGTCAAGTGTGGGGGGTGTCAACTGTAGGGCCTGTCAAAGCCCATTGAGACATACTGTATGTGATTTTGGGCTATATAAGAAATAAATGTTGTTGTTGTTGTTGTTGATATTATATTTATAATGCGTATTGTTAGACAGGTGTGATTGATGCTAGAAGAATGATTACAGAATGATGGTTGTAAGTAGTATTTTCATGTCGTATTAAAAAGATAAACTGCACGCCTCTGAGTAGTATCTTGTTCCACCGTTTATACTTCCAATCCACTCCAGTGGCTTCCCAGGTTTCTGTCTGATCCAGTAGCTGCTCAATGTGAAACAGGAGATCTTGAAGGTCTCCCCTGGTCTTCTAATCTGAGCCTCTGTATGATCTATCCTGATCTCATCACCGATTCAGTCTGGATCAACCTGGGTACATGAGCTCATGTTGAGAAGTGTTGCTGACCAAATATTTCCCAGCATCATACGTATCTCAGCAGCATCACACTTTACCTTCTACACACAGTGATATGAGAAGAAGACAGAGACTGGTTAAATCTCCATCATGTGAAGATCTTGTGTAAACCACTGACAGTAAAATGTAAGGATGCTCAGCGCAGTGTAATTTTAAAGGGCTGGAGTAGTAAGAGATTTGCATAGATCGCCCTCTATAGGCCTAAACCAAATGGAGATGTTTGTCTTTGTTTATTTTTGTCCACTCAAAGTCACTTTCACTTTCATTTGATAGTGCAGCTTGCAATTTTATTTCTCAAAATGGTGTGAAACATGTTTTTTTAATGCACTGATAGTAAACATGGTAGTTATGGTCGAAAATATTGGCCCCTGGAATTCTTCTTGAAAATGCTCTATTTCTGCCTGAATACTGTTGCAAAGGCAAATAGTTTGGTGTACAAATGTTTATTTTCCAATTTATGACAAATTTAGATAATATGAATTGCATTTATTTTCCGTACAATTCAGCTTTAGTCTTCAGTCAAAATAGTGAGTGTTAATTCACAACCACTTTGTTCTCTTTAGCCTTTAATGTTTTGTGATTAAACAATTACATTTCTGTAATTTAGCAGACACCCTCATCCAAAGTGACGTTTAAGCAGTAGTTACAGGGACAGTCCCCCAGGAGACACTCAAGGTTAAATGTCTTGTTCAGGGACAGAATTGTAGTAAGTGGGGTCTGAACCTGTGACATTCTGGTCATAGGTGAGCACTATGTGTCCCGTTCCCCTCTAGCTCAGGTGAAAAAAGGAGGACGCAGGTTGAAGAAATAACAATGCGTATTTTATTTGAACTCAAAAACAAAAATGAAAGAACTGAAATGTCCTTGCGTGAAGTGCCACGCCTCTCCTCCCGAAGTCGGGTTGTGGGATCTTCAGCGAGGCCCTCGGCAAGAGCCAAAGATCGCCCTTGTCTTTCCCAGGCTTCGAACTGGCGTGGCTGAGCTGTAGTGAGTCTAGAGGGGAGAGTTGAGTTCCAGTCCTTCTGTGGGGTTCACTGTCAAGTGCCGTTAAGGACAGCGTGCAGTGACGAACTCTGGTTGTGTGAGGGAGACTAAAGGGACCGGCTGGTTATAAAGAGGAGTGGACAGACCCATTACCGCTAAACTAACCAATCACCGATCAGAAGTCATTACCCCGCTAAGCACCCGTGATTACCACCACTTACCTGTGATGAAGAACAGGTGGGAATAACCAGGGTGCTAGTGAGCCCCAGAAGAACACACACTAATACACGGGAGAGGTCGACCGCTGGGGGCGTGGCAGAGGTGGCACGAATGTTACACTATGCTACATCCACCCCGCAATGTTAGACAATGAATTTTTAAAAGTCACTAAAGAAACCGCTTTTCAGGAGCAATATTGTACAAAAATATAATAAAGTTGTGCCAGTAATGTGATGGAAACCTTGAAGCCATAACCATTTACCATAGCTTTTAAAACATGAATTATTTGAAGGAATAAACCTGTACAAATGTTAAAAAGTCCTGTTTTTGTTCAGTCCTGCAGCTGGTTGATTCAGTGTGGCTGTCGAGCACAGTAATAAACAGCCGCGTCTTCACTCTTCACATCGTTCATCTGCAGGTAAACCTGCTTCTTGCTGTTGTCTCTGGAGATGGTGAACCTGCCTGTAATCTTCTGAGAATAGTGAATATAGTTGTAGTCACTATAGATGCTGGCGACCCACTCCAGCCCTTTACCCGGTTCCTGTCTGACCCAGGCCAGGTAGTAGCCACTGATCTCCAAACCCGAAACTGTGCAGGTCAGTTTGTGAGATCCTCCAGGTTTAATGATCACTGGTTCAGATTCAGTGAGTGTCTGTCCATTTACTCCTGTAAAGAAAAGCATGATGCATCAGTCTCTATCATGACATGATATTATGCAATATTAATGTAATAATTCTCACCAGTCAAACAGATGGAGACAAGAATGAAATGAAATAGAAAATCCATCTTGTTCTGTGTTGACCTGTTGTAGCCAGGAGATTATGTGTATATGTACATATATATAATATTACTCATGTGTTTTGCATAAACTCCTCCCCGACAGTAAAGTACAGTGAGTTTTAGCAGCTGACATGTTTTTAAAAGTTATGATATCTAACTACAGCTGAAGGTCTGCACATATTTTTCGAACATGTATTTTTCGAAAATGAAAAAGAACAACTGACTGAAATTAATACCAGCTGACAGTAATAATTACTACACCATGTTAGTTCATTATATGGTATAATGGAGTGCAAAGAGAACATAAAATATATGATGAAATGGAAAATATCTAAATGCACTGTATCCTACCGAAAAAAAAGGCACAATGAAGGATTTATTTTACAGAGAAGGATTTATTGTGAATGAATTTTCCTGTTATAAATGAAGACTTTTGCTTCATAGTGACAGAAGCTGTGTAAGTATCACTTGGTATTAAAATTCCATATTAAAAGTTGGCAAAAACAGAATAAGTGAAACTGAATGCTTCTACTCTAGCTTCTGTATTTCTCTGTTCTGAGGAGGTCTGTGATGGTGGAGATGATTTTGTGTTGTGGTTCTTGTTCTGCTCTCCAGGTTCTTCTCTCACTGTGGGTGTCTGGCACAGTAATACAGAGCCGTGTCTTCACTTCTCAGGTTGTTCATCTGTAAGTAAAGCCTGCTGCTCGAGTCGTCCCTGGATATGGTGAATCTTCCTGTTACAGACTGGGAATAGTAGATATGAGAGCTGCCTGTGTGAATAAACGCGATCCATTCCAGGCCTTTTCCAGGAGCCTGTCTGATCCAGTTCATAGGGTAGCTTCCGAACGTAAATCCAGAAGTCGTACAAGTGAGTTTATGTGATTCTCCAGGACGTTTAACCACCGACTCGGACTCGGTCAGTACCTGACACTGAATACCTGTAAAAATAACACAAGAATAACAAAACATGAATAAAATGAACAAGAAATTGCCATAAATCTGTGAATCAGTTAATCTACAGACCTGTAAGGCACAGACATGCTAAAAGTAGAAAAAGAAAGTGATTCATTATGCTTATTTGGTTTGAAATGATAAGAGCTTCTCAGGAAGATGCAACACGGTCTTCATATTCTGAAGTATAAATGCATGCAGGATGTGTCTGTTTTGCATGGTTTTGGGTAAAAAATATAGAACGTGGGGGCGGGTGGGGACCAGAGGAACCAGGAAGTCGTGTCATTGTTCTATAAAACCCAAACCAAATGATCACATTTTTTCCATGCTGGCAATGAGACGTTCTGTGTCTGAATCTGCTTCATATCTTAACAGGGTTAATAGCAGTAATCTGTCCAGTTATGAGTCTGAGTGGTCATGTGAGGAGCCACAGTGAAGTTTTTTTTTGTACAGACCACCCTCTAGTGGCTGAAATACAGTAAACAGGGTTTACTTTACTGCTGTACTCTGCGCCCAAACCTTATTTTATCTTCATGGAGCTCAGAAATACACCTTACTGTACATTTTATAATGAATATAATGGGGCAGTGGTGGCCTAGCGGTTAAGGAAGCGGCCCTGTAATCAAAACGTCACTGGTTCGAATCCCGAGCTGCCAAGGTGCCACTGAACAAAGCGCCGTCCCCACACACTGCTTCCTGGGCGCCTGTCATGGCTGCCCACTGCTCACCAAGGTGGTTAAAAATGGTTAAAAGCAGAGGACACATTTCGTTGTGTCACTGTGTGCTGTGCTGAAGTGTTTCACAATGACAATCAGGCATTTAGTTTTTTTTTAATAAACCACTATAACCAGACATTTTCCAGTATTATTAATGTTAGTAACATGCAAGTTACATTTAGCCTCGCTGATCATTTTCCCAGATGAATACCGGCTTATATTAGCAGCAGTGGTTCCGTGTTGCAGGTTTAATGTATTAAAAGTCTGTGAGACTCTGGGATGGAGGAATGTGGAGTAACTGTTGGGTTTTTGTTCTGGTTATGTGATATTTTTCACCACGGTGCTTCTCGGGCGCAGTAATACACAGCTGTGTCTGCAGCCTGGAGACCGTTTCCTCGTAAAGACACCGAGCTGCTGGACGGGTCTCTGGAGACGCTGAACTTGTTTTTCAGTTTTTCACTGTGGTACAGGTTACCGCTTCCACAGACACATCCAATCCACTCCAGAGCTTCTCCTGCAGGTTGTCGTATCCAGTGAGTACAGTAGCTGCTGTCAGTCACTGAATACCCAGACACCTTGCAGGTCAGGGTCAAAGGTTGACCAGGCGGCTGGACCACAGAAGGCATCTGTGTGAGTTCAACGTTACAGTGAACCTCTGCAGACAGAAACAGAAGATGAACATTTCATAAACACACATGGATTATTAACACCAATTTTACACAGTTTACATCATAACGAAGCGTCTGAAGTGAAACTCACTTAGAGCAGCTGCCAGTAGCAGCAGCAGCAGTGGAGATGCAGAAGGCATGGTGGTCTTGTCTGAATGAAGGGTCCACCTTCCTCTTTAAATAGAGGAGGTTCCGAATGTTCGAAAATGTGGATGACAAATTTACATAATAAAATATATTTAAATAATAACAATGTGCATAAAGGTTTAATTTTTTTATTTCAAAATTACATTTGAAATATAATATAGTAGACTATAGTCTTTTACATCCATCAGTAAATTAATTCATTTTTAAAATCACTACGTAAAAAAGGTTAGGTTACTTAACGTAACCCGGGTTCTCTGATAACATGAGTGAGGTATCTCACTATGGGAACGCCCTCAGCGTGACCGATCGCGGAAGCACCAATGACACCACGTCCATCGCAGACGGACCAATGGCAGCTGCACCCCGGGAGCCCCGCCTCCCTATATCCCTCTCTGTTCGCACCACTGTTCAAAAACGCGCCACTTGCTGTCATACAGTGTGCGCGTGGATGGAGCCCTGGCACTCTGGATGGTGGTGATGACCCTGGCAGGGAGTGAAGTGAAGTGAAGTGATTGTCACACGTGATACACAGCAGCACAGCACACAGTGCACACAGTGAAATTTATCCTCTGCATTTAACCCATCACCCTGAGTGAGCAGTAAGCAGCCATGACAGGCGCCCGGGGAGCAGTGTGTGGGGACGGTGCTTTGCTCAGTGGCACCTCAGTGGTACCTTGGCAGATCGGGATTCGAACCAGCAACCTTCTGATTACAGGACCGCTTCCTTTGCCACTAGGCCACCACTCCAAATTCAGCCTCTCACGGGCCAGACCCACAAATTCAGCTGACCTGGAGAGGGGTGGAAAATCTCCCCGCGCGCTTGAGACAGAAGGTCCCTGCGCGGCGGGAGCTGCCAGGGCTCGTCCCACAGAAGCTGAAATATCTCCGCCAGCCACGGCCTCCCAGGCCAGCGGGGGGCCACCAGCAGGAGAGTCAGACCGCCCTCTCTCACTCGCGAGAGTGTGGGGCAAATCAGGGTCAGGGGTGGGAATGCGTACATCAGCGCGTCCACCCCCAACGGCGCGTCGCTGTCTTTCAGAGAGAAGAACAGGGGACACTGTGTGTCTCCGCGCGAGGCGAAGAGATCTACGGCAGCCCTGCTGAACCTCTCCCAGATCTGAGTAACCACCTGAGGGTGGAGCCTCCACTCGCCGTACAGGGGGTTCCCCCTGGAGAGGAGGTCCGCCCCCGAATTCACCAAACCCGGCACATGCGTCGCCCGCAGTGACGTGAGGTGCGCGTAACTCCAAAGAATTCATCTCCGCGCCAGACCGCCCTGCCGGTTGACATATGCCACCGCGGTTGAATTGTCCGTCCTGGTAAGAACATGACAGCCCCGCAGGTGGGGGAGAAAATGCACCACAGCGTGAAAAACTGCCAACAGCTCCAGGTAGTTTATATGGGCGTCCCGAAGCCGTGATGGCCAGAGCCCGTTGACCGTCCTGCCTTCGAACACGGCGCCCCAGCCCGTCAGGGAGGCGTCCGTGGTCACCGTCTTCCTTACGGACACGACACCCAGTGGCGCGCCGGACAAATAATTGCCCGCCCTCTGCCACCAGTGGAGAGCCGTGAGGCAGTCCTCCGAGACCGGCGGGGACAGAGACGCAGCGCTGAAATTCCCTCATGTTCAACAGTCCCAGCGGAACCACCGCCACAGTAGAAGCCATGAGCCCCAGCAGGCGCAGGCAGGTCCTGAACTGGACCGCTCTGCCGCTGCTGAACAGACCAACGCACTGTTTTAACGACAGTACGCGTCTCTCGGACAGTGAAGCCCAGATATTCTACGGTCTGGGACGGAACCAGTGCGCTCTTGGCGTAGTTAATACTGAAACCCAGGCTGGTGAGGTGGGTCACCAGTACTTCCGTTTCGTGCACTGCCTGCTTGCGCGATCAGGCACAGAGCAGATAGTCGTCCAGATAAGCCAGAACCCAAGCGCGGTGCCGGCTTGCGAGGCAGACAGAAGTCGAAGGCTTCTCCTTCTTTCTTCTGGAGATCGCACCTCTGCCACATTGCCTCGACTGTTGGGCCGAAAAGGTTCTTACAGTCTACCGGCGCGTCGAGAAATTCAACTTTCTCCCAGTCGGTGAGACTGGATAAGTTTAACCACAACGAGTGCTCGCCCGTGACGGCGAGACCCATTGTACGGCCACAACATTTACATTTACAGTATTTATCAGACGCCCTTATCCAGAGCGACTTACAGTCAGTAGTTACAGGGACAGTCCCCCCCTGGAGCAACTTAGGGTTAAGTGTCTTGCTCAGGGACACAATGGTAGTAGGTGGTATTTGAACCCAGGTCTTCTGGTTCACAGACGAGTGTCTTACCCACTAGGCTACTACCACCCCATACAACTCTGAATCGCGCCGCGTGAAGTGCGCAGATTCAGATCATGCAGATCTCCTCCCAGGTCGCTGGATTGGGGTTGCCAGAGTCCAGCTGCTTTCCCAGCTCCTCGAGCAGTTCGGCTTGGTACGCCGTCAGGAGCGAGGTCACGTTAAGCGCCCTGGCGGAAAACGTGGAAGATTTCAAAATCTGCTGATAAATGGACGCGGTGAAGCGATCCATTTTACCTGGGAGCGACGGTCCTGTTGACGAAAATGAAGCCCTCCTGGTCGGGTGGAGGTGATGAGCTACCGAAGCCACCGAAGCCCCAGCTCCTCCATGTCGCCAATATCCAAACCCGAGTAGCCCTTGACGGGAATGGGGCTAGAAAGGGGTTTATCCCAGGACCGTCTGACCTCGGTCACACACGCAGGCACCGCGGGAAGCGATTGGCTGCATGCGGGCGGACAAGAAGGGAGTCTTTTCCTGTCGAAAAAGTCCCTCTCGACCCCGAGGTCACCACGGGGGGCTGGCCATGCAATGCCCAGCCTGGCCGCGGCTCTTCTACAAACCTCGACCAAACCGAAGTCCCCCGTGGAGGGCTCGCCGAGCGCAGCCATCCGGGTCCGCAAGCGACGCCCGAGCGTGCTTCATGCACGTGATGCACATGGGGTGCGGGTCCTTGCCTGAGATACTGAAACCACAGGCTGCAGGGCAATAGTGGGACACGACGTCCTTTGTCCCGGAGGACCTGGTAGGAGAGGGGTTGGCCATTAGAACTTGGTGAGAGCTCTAAATGGCCGGGGACACTCGCCACAACGCGTCGAATTTCGTCCTTTCGCTTTTTTTCTGCCTTCCTACCCCCTCGCCTTGACGCGTTAGGTGGTATTTGGAGGGCAGCGGGGGTCGAGCCCACTGTTCCTCCACAGAAACTAAGTGAAAGGAAGACCTCTCAGTACCTCGCGGAGGGTGACTGCAGACCTGCGTTCTGCAGCGAGGTCCTTGACGGTTCGCCTGTGAACTGTAAGCAGGGGGCAGCCACAGTCCGGGCACTGAGGAAAGACCGCAGATCTTCACGGGGAAGAGTGCGAGAAGGCCGTTCCGGTGGGCTGCAGCACCTGATATAGGGAGGCGGGGTGCAGCTGCCATTGGTCCGTCTGCGACGGACATGGTGTCATTGGTGCTTCCGCGATCGGTCACGCTGAGGGCGTTCCCATAGTGAGATACCGAGCGAATGTTTGAAAGAGAACTCTAGGAAGTAGTAGAAGGTAACGGGGTCACTTCTTAAAAGAATTCCTTTGAGAGAAATGATTTTTTTTTCTCAAACATTCTGTGAAACATGGTCTTTTAATGCAATTAACTATGGTTTCCTATCAAGAACAAGAACATTTCTGACTGACCTTGATCTTCTGAAAGATAGTATGGTAGTTATGGTCAAAATGATTGGTACCCCTGGAATTCTTCTCGAATACGCTCTATTTCTACCTGAATACTGTTGCAAATGCAAATAGTTTGGTGTACAAATGTTTATTTTCCAAGTGATGACAAAGTTAGATCATATGAATTGCATTTATTTTCCTTAAAATTCAGCTTCAGTCTTCAGTCAAAACAGTGTGTGTCCTCAAATGTTATTAATTCACAGACACTTGGTTCTCTTCAGCCTTTAATGTTTTGTGATTATGACAGATTTCTAAAATATACCTCAAAGTAATAAATCATGTTTCAATGAGTGATATTAAAGTAAATTTTCTTTAGATTTTTAAGCAGATTTGAAGACTTTAACGTTCACACCAGTGCAAGTTGAAAGGGAGGACTTTAATATTGGAGTCCAGTATTTGGTCTTTCTACTTTGTCCATCACTGAGGAATCTGTGAACGTGGGGTTTATGTTCAGCGCTGCAGTATTATGTGTCACTGTGGGTGTCTGGCACAGTAATAAACAGCCGTGTCTTCACTGTTCAGCTGGTTCGTCTGCAGATAGAGCTCGTTCCTGCTGTTGTCTCTGGAGATGGTGAACCAACCCTGAACAGCTTGAGAGTAATATTTGCCATCACCTTTATAGCTAATACTTGCGACCCATTCCAGGCCTTTTCCAGGTGCCTGTCTGTTCCAAGCCATATAGTAGTCACCAAGGTTAAACCCTGATGCTGTACAGGTCAGTTTATGAGATTCTCCAGGATTAATGAACGCTGGTCCAGACTCAGTCAGAGTCTGACATCTGCAACCTAAATCAAATAAAATCATGTTTATTTCCACAGTCTAGTAATCCAGTAATATCATATAAAATGCTCAGAACATTGATCCTCTTACTGTGTATGTAGACCAGGATGAGTATGAAGTGACAAATTGTCTTCAGTTCCATTATAAGTATATAAAAATACAATTTCAAATACGTATTTCTAACTCTGACATGAGCTCAAGTGAACTTGTGCTTTATAAAGAGACGTAGTGGGAGGGTATTTGCATATCCTGCCCTACAGGCTTGAAAAGGAAGCGCTGTAAATTATGTTTTGTTGTTGCTGTACAAATATATATAATAATACAACATGTAATATGACCCAAGTGCAGCCATTTGTGTTTAAACCAATGACATGAAAATGGTAGAAATATTAGTAAATTGAGCTTTTGCACCCACAAGCAATTGCAAAATTATTTTTGAAATAACAGAAAAATAAATAACTGTTTTATTCTAACAATGGCAAATGTTTCTATTCATATATGCTCCCCTGTATTGAAGATGGTTATTTCATTGAAAAAAGATTATGAGATGGAGAACTTGCACTTAATTCTTTTGGAACACTTTAATATACTGAAAGAGAACAAAAAATGATGTGTTTTTGAGAGATGTGTTCATGCCTGTTCTGCACCACATTACTTCCCTTTCTGCTGTAATAAAATATCTTGTATGTGGTGGGTTTATGTTCAGCGCTGCAGAATTATGGTTCACTGTGGGCTTCTGGCACAGTAATAAACAGCCGTGTCTTCACTCTTCACGTTGGCCATCTGTAGGTAGAGCTGATCTTTGCTGTTGTCTCTGGAGATGGTGAACCTTCCTTGCACAGCATTGGAGTAATATTTTCTAACACTGTCATATTCAATGATTGCCACAAAATCCAGCCCTTTACTGGGTGCCTGTCTGATCCAAGCCATCCAGTAGCTGTCAAAGTCCAGTCCAGATGCTGTGCAGGTCAGTTTGTGAGAAGCTCCAGGTCTGATGACCACAGACTCAGATTCAGTCAGTGTTTGACCTCTGCAATCTAAGAAACACAATCACGTTAATATTAGTTTATAGTAACAACAATTATTAATAAATAACGTGGTAAAACACACTTTTCACATTGACCAGAACGAAGAAGAAACACCAAGTTGTCCAGAGTTCCATCATTCAGATGTGAAGTCGCAGAAGTCACTCAAACTGTGTGGTGTGTGTGTAATGTGCTGGGTCATTATATAGGGCATGACTGGAGAATTTATTTGCATATAACAGCTTTCACATTTATGTTAAAATAATTAGAAAAAACAACCAGAAACAACTGCTATATTAAAACAAGCTTTGCTGTTACCGTTTTACACCACAAGAAGAGGAGTATTTTGTTCATTTCTGTATATTTTCGTGTTTGTGCATCCTTGTGTATGTACTACATGCTATATATGTCACGACCGAGGGCTGAAGCACTGAAACCGGACATCACGATCAATGGGATTTATTAACAAAACACAAAAGAAACGGCGCGATGGCCAGTCCAGCGGCTGCCTCTCTCTCCTATCGATCTTGGCCAGTCAGGCTGGATAATGTTTGGCTGCGATCAACCAGGACTCAGCTGTGTCTACCCAACAGTCCCTGGGCGTCACAATATGTTTAATTTTTGTTTTTATTTAAATTCACCACACAAATAATGTCAGTTACATAAATTCACATACATTTTCATGAATTCCAGATGAATTCCATGTGATTTTGCACAGTCTTGTCTTAATATATCAGATGAATACAACAACAACAACTATTTATTTTTTATATAACCCAAAATCACAAGCAATTACAGATATTTTGTGTTTATGAAAGATTTCAAAAACATATGTCAGAGTAATAAATTATTTCCTCTAAAGTGTGTTGTGCTATGAGTGATATTATATTTTCTTTTGGTATTTAAGCTAATTTGAGGACTTCACCTTTAACTCTAGTGGAAGGGAGGACTTAATATATTTTGTCTGTGTACTTTGTCCACCACTGAGGAATCTGTGCAGTTTATGTTCAGCGCTGCAGTATTATGTGTCACTGTGGGTCTCTGGCACAGTAATAAACAGCCGTGTCTTCACTCTTCAGCTGGTTCATCTGCAGATAGAGTTCATCCTTGCTGTTGTCTCTGGAGATGGTGAACCGACCCTGAACAGCTTGAGAGTAATATATGCTGCCGCTGTCATATCTAATACTTGTGACCCATTCCAGGCATTTTCCAGGTGCCTGTCTGTTCCAAGCCATATAGTAGCTATCAAAGTTTAGCCCGGACGCTGTACAGGTCAGTTTATGAGATCCTCCAGGATTAATGACTGCTGATCCAGACTGAATCAGACTCTGACCTCTGCAACCTGTAAAAGAGTTTAATGCGTAAGAATTGTAAAGTCTGGAAAACCATCTCTTACCTTATTAACGTCAACTCACAATTTATGTTCACCAGCATGACCATGATGTGCCAAAAACTCCTCAGATCCATTCTGAACACTTGTAATATTATTTAAAGCATGTGAATCTGTACAAGTGGGTAACAACAACATGAGCAGAAATTATGTTGTGCTTTATAAAGGGGTGTAGTGGAAAGTAAATGTCACGACTACGGACTTACGGGGGAAGGAAGCGCAGAGGTCTGACATACTGGGAAGGGGTTTTTTATTAATAAACAAACACTAAACACAAATAAAGATGGGCGCGGTGGCCGAAAACGAATTTAACTTAAATAAAGAACATAAACTAACCCGTAGGCGTGTGGCGATTGCCAGAACTCAAAACACATAAAACTAAACCAGGTCAAGTTCGTGCAGAGAGTTCACGAAAATGCCAGAGACCCAGAAAGGGCGGAAACTTCCGGCATTTATGGGGCGTCAGGATTGGAGTCAGGTGTGGAGCCCAGCTGCAGGCAATCCTGACAGAGCCCCCCCTCCAAGGGCTACGTCCTCGGAGCCCCAACAGTACCATCAAAGGCGGCGGGGCGGACGGCGGCAACCACAGGGCTCCTGCCCTGCTGTATCCTCCCCTTGGGGGACCCGGTCCCTCGGGCTGGCTCCCCGGCGTGGTCAGGCGTGGCGGCCCCGGTCCCTCGGGCTGGCTCCCCGGCGTGGTCAGGCGTGGCGGCCCCGGTCCCTCGGGCTGGCTCCCCGGCGTGGTCAGGCGTGGCGGCCCCGGTCCCTCGGCCTGGCTCCCCGGCGTGGTCAGGCGTGGCGGCCCCGGTCCCTCGGCCTGGCTCCCCGGCGTGGTCAGGCGTGGCGGCCCCGGTCCCTCGGCCTGGCTCCCCGGCGTGGTCCCGCGTGGCGGCCCCGGACCCTCGGCCTGGCTCCCCGCCGTGGTCCCGCGTGGCGGCCCCGGACCCTCGGCCTGGCTCCCCGCCGTGGTCCCGCATGGCGGCCCCGGACCCTCGGCCTGGCTCCCCGCCGTGGTCCCGCATGGCGGCCCCGGACCCTCGGCCTGGCTCCCCGCCGTGGTCCCGCATGGCGGCCCCGGACCCTCGGCCTGGCTCCCCGCCGTGGTCCCGCATGGCGGCCCCAGACCCTCGTACCTGCACACAATAATCAGGGCCGATCCATCTGGGTACGTGTGGGCCCTGTCTCCACACGTCTCCTCTGACACGTCTTGTGTCACCCCCTGCACCGCGCAGGGAGATTGTCCCAGAGCCTCCGACGACTGTTCCAGGCACCCCAGGCTGGTGCCTTCTGGGACTATGCAGCCCCTCTCGCTGCACGGCCCTGGTGCCAAGGGGGGGGCATCGCCCGACCATCCGGCTAGCCCCTTCTGCGTCCGTTGGGACAAGCAGGCCCTCTTCCTGCCTGTCCCAGCTGGGTCCTCATGCCTACCCGGGGGCTCTATGGCGCTCCACCCCTCTGGAGGCAGACGCAGGCCCATGCCTGGCCCGCCCTCCTCACTGGCTACCGGAGGACCCAGCTCCATCGCTTCCCCACCTACCCTCCCCTCAGGAGGAGTCCCCAACCCGAACTGCACCCCCCCAAAAAATTCTTTGGGGGAGCACCCCCGCCGGCTGGACTTAGGGGTACCTTGGGGCTTGTCCACCTCGCCTTGGACCAGCACATTCGGGTCAGGAACCTCCTCCCTGGGGTTCGGCTCCGCGGCTGGGTCGCCATCTGGTGGACACAAAGAGGGGAAGTGGGGGCGACATACGGACCCCGTGACGATCCTGGATGGGCGCGATGGGCGGAGCCATCCCAGCACCGACTGCCCAAACGGCGTCATCCTGGTCGTCGTCCGTGTCCACCTCGTACCCCCGGAAGTCACATGGGTCATCACGGACGCCGCGATGATCTCGGACGCGCATGCTGGGCGGAGCCATCCCGGCAACGACCGCCCACCGAAAATCCATGTCATCATCGCTTTCGTCATCCGTGTCCTCCCACCGGTGACTCCGAGGGTCATCCACCCTGCGGACATCCTGGACCCATGGCGCGATAAGCTCCCATGGGCAGTACTCTGGCCATTCGGGCTGGAGGCTGCCCACCTCCTCGCTGGAGGAACGCCGCCGTTGTTGCCGCTTCTCACCCCCCTGGAAGTGACGTGGGTCCCCACGGACCTTGCGACGATCGCAGACTGGCGCGATGGGCGGAGCCCAACTCTCGTCTCCCGTGCTCTCGTCGTCGTCCGTGTCGTCCCAGTCCACGGGGAGCCTTGCCAGAAGAGCGCAGAGTTCTTGGCTCGACATGCCGAAGATCGTGGGGGTCGCATCTTCTGCGCTCGCTGCCCACGTCACTTCCTCGCTGCTGCCGACGCCAACGTCCTCGCTCCGCCCACTCACCCGCCGACGTTGTCGCTTCCGGGTTTCGCGGAGTTTCCCGGGGGTGACGTCATCACGCGGCGCCGCGTACCACGGCTTCTCGGGGAGAAAACGCTCCACCAGAACGGGCGGCGCGTCTCTCCCCTGGCGTCCGCGTTCGCCGCGCCGGGCTGCGTCCTTCGCGGCGTTTCTTCTCCTCTGCTTTCCACCTCTGCGCTTTTGGGGGGGTCTCTGGCATTCTGTCACGACTACAGACTTAAGGGGGAAGGAAGCGCAGAGGTCTGACATGCTGGGAAGGGGTTTTTATTAACAAATAAACAATAAACACAAATAAAGACGGGCGCGGTGGCCGAAAACGAATTTAACTTAAATAAAGAACATAAACTAACCCGTAGGCGTGTGGCGATTGCCAGAACTCAAAACACATAAAACTAAACCAGGTCAAGTTCGTGCAGAGAGTTCACGAAAATGCCAGAGACACAGAAAGGGCGGAAACTTCCGGCATTTATGGGGCGTCAGGATTGGAGTCAGGTGTGGAGCCCAGCTGCAGGCAATCCTGACAGTAAATTTACATATCCTGCACTCAAGACGCTTTAAAAGGAACTGGAGCTCCTGTAAATACGAAAGTAAAAATATTACAGATTTACTGATTTATTTATTTTTGGACTGAAATTTGCTATATAAATAATTGTTATTTGATTTACACAGTCAATAAATAGGCACAGACTCAATATTGTCGGGAAAATGCAGACTTTAATCTCAGTGAAGTTAAATTTTTTTTCTCTTTTGCAATTTTTTTTCTCTCCCATCATATCATTGCAATTCAATCAAAGTCAACTGATAAAGACCCTGATGATTATTTTCTTTTTGGTGAGCCCTAATGTTAGAGGTCAAATGAAGAAATTTATTTACGGAATTACCCGAATTATCCTAGAATAAATTTTCTGCTAAACAAAACTAGAATGGTCTTTGCTTTTGTGCAGCACACATGCTCACATGATAAAAATACTGCCAGGAAGCAGCTGCCAGGAGCAGCAGAACTGTGGACAACATGTTTTACTGTGATGCTGGTCTGTATGCAGAATGAACAGTGGACCCTGATCTTGATGTATAGACAGGAGGAAAGGAGGGACACGTGGATTTGCATAGAGAATGAATATGAAGATTTGAGCTGCACTCGCACTTGAGCACTTGTCTATCATAACCCTAAGTTGCCTAATAAAGCCGAAGCATGAATGGCTTTGACAAGAATACAAATGCACAAGGACCAGTAATCACAAGGTTGGAGGTTCGAATCTTGAGCCGCTATGGTGCCACTGAGCTGCCACTGAGCAAAGTACCGTCCCCACATACTGCTCCTGTCATGGCTGCCCACTGCTCACTTAGGATGATGGTTAAACGCAGAGGACACTTTTCATTGTGTCACCGTGTGCTGTGCTTCACTTTCACTTTCACTCTCACTTCAGTGTACTGAGTCACTCCTGACTGAGACCCTGGTGATTGTTGAAGACCGTGGACTATTTCGTGCAGGTTAAAAATATCGCTTCAACAGTATATGACAGATTTGAAAAATTTGCACAAATCTAGAAAAATCACTGAAATGTTGCTTTAAAATGGACCAGATTTTGTTAAGGAAAATGTAGATCGAATTTTTAAGGAACGTTCCGTGAAGGTTTGGTTAAGGTTACATTAGTGTAGGACAGTAAGGTGTATCTACCTTTAATTTTGAGCAATATAGAAATATTGCTGCAATTATTACATTGGCCTGTAATAATTACTAAATGAAAGGGGTGGGGCTTGTGGATTAATGGTATCGTATTTGGATCAAGGATCTGTGGACATTCTTTCTTCATTTTAGAGGGAATTTTCTTTGATTTCCGAGACTTGAGGGTACCAAGACCAAGAAAACAGTAGGGCTGGAATCGACATCACATTACTCAGCTCAACTGAAGAAAAATGGAGTTGCTGTAAAGTATCATTATTCATAAAAATTTAGCTATGAATATGGCCATTTAATGACCCCTTGCTTTGAATAAAAGACAATAGACATTTACCTCTCAAATGTTCACTGACACTCTTAAATACATTTTCTTCCAGTGAATTCCTCCAATTAACATTAGTAACACAGTGCTGGTTTACTGATCCACAGACTTAACAAAGGGTCGTATACAGAGCACCTAAAATACCATGAACTGCGCACAAGTTATTTAAAATAATTTACTCTAAACTCATTTACATTTCTCAAAAAACTAAAATACACACCTCATGCCGAAGAGGACTCAGTTAATCAAGTTTTATTTTCATTTTTGAACAGGCTCAGCCGACAGAACTTTAAAGCACAGACATTAAAGTACACCGACAACCCCACTATTTACACTTTTAACACAACCACACTTTTACCACCTGTGTCATGGTGGGCTGGACATGGTGATGAAGGAGGACGCATATGCACGACATAACACGAGACAGGGGAACATCAACACGCAATGACCCAACGGCGAACAGACACGAACAGGGTAGTTTTATACAATTATATACATATACACCAGGTGAACACGATCAGGGAACTCCGGTCCGAACTATGGATCCGGAGTAACCCCTGCCGGTCCGGATCATGACAACCTGTTAAAAATGCACCTGCGGTTGTCTTGTGTCCATTGATTTGTCCATGGCGCTGTTTTCCATTTTTTTGCATTAAAACTCACCACTTTTTGCTCAGACGTTGAGCAAGTGTGTCTCTCCTTTCTCCTGACACCGTGGCATTACAATTTTAGTTTTCATTATATGTTAGTTATTATAAAACCATCTCCTCATCCTGCTTGGTCTAAGCCTTAAATATGAATTTTAACTATACATTATAGCAAGCTTTAATATTAAGAGTTAATTGTGTAAGTTGTGTGATTAATTCTACTGACAGATTTTTGAAAAGACACTACATTAGACATTTATACACTTATACATTCTTAAATTCACAAAATTACAACAACAACAACCTTTATTTCTTATATATCCCAAAATCACATACAGTATGTCTCAATGGGCTTTGACAGGCCCTACAGTTGACACCCCCCACACTTGACCCTTCTGCACACAAGGAAAAACTCAACACAAAAAAAACTCTAGGAGAGAGAAAAAAAAGAGAGGAAGAAACCTTGGGAAGGAGTGATACAGAGAGGGACCCCCTTCCAGGGTAGAGTGAGCCTGCAAATGGTGTCAGTGCAGGGTTGGATATGATATAATGATAAGTCCTACGGTTGTAGGGTTGGAGAAGTCCAGGATGTATTCAGTGTCATGGTCTAGATTACGTGTCCATAATGATGTTACTGGTCCATTTGAAGATCCCTGAAGTTGTAGTTGTAACGGTGGTGGTGGCTGTGGTGACCCTCTGGTTTGTTTCATGGTATGTCCTTGTTTAGCAGTTGTCAGGAACCAGGATTTATTTGCTGGTCTCTTCACTGGGGTCTACCAGTAGTATGGGTGCTTGATTCCGTGTCTCGGAGAAAAAAATTACACTATACATTTAGACTATAGTCATTCTATAGAAAATATTACACTGAGAATAATTTCTAAAACAATAAAGTTACAAATCACTAATAACTAATATTCTTAAATAGTTAGTAAGCATGTGCCACGGTTATTAAAAATGCTGCAGGTTTTTGTTATTGCAGTTATCACTGTGGCCACCCGAATACACCGTGATAAACTAAACCACAAAAACCCTTCCCTCGGTCTCAGGGCTCTTCTGTTTGAAACGTTTAAAACCTGTGCATGTTGCAATAAAAACTGGACAGACATCAAGGGATCTGCTTTAGGACAGGGGAAGTGGAACCGGGGATTCATGTGGAACCGGGGACACTCCACCTGTATCATGTAAAAAACAAAAAGTACTTACCACAACCTCTGAGTACTCAACAAAACCCAGCAGAACCTCCTCCTCGCCCATAATGCCACCAGACACAGGACCATGGGCCAGACCACCTCAGCCGCATGGAGAACCCATCGAGGGTCAGGACCCTGCAGAACATGAAGCCACCACTGGCCAGGGAGCAGGGGCTGGCGGCGTCCTCCCAGACAACCACGGCTCCCTGGATCCCAGCCGGGCGGCGTCGGCAGCGTCCCAATCTGGTTTTACCATATATGGCCGTGTGGAGTGTTTACACTGGTAACAGAGCCCAGCTCTGTTACACTATGCCATGTGTGATATTATATTTATGATGGGTATTGTTAGACAAGTGTAATTGATGCTAGAAGAATGATTACAGAATGATGGTTGTAAGTAGTATTTTCATGTCGTATTAAAAAGATAAACTGCATGATATTTAGTTGGCCGGGAACTGCAGTCGTTCCTGAGGAGCACAGCTGTTTTCATACTGGGCTTCAGTCTCTCGAGCACAATAATGCACTGCGGTGTCTTCTGCTCTCAGACTCTTGGCCTCAAAGTACGTTGTGCTCGAGGAGATTTCATCAGTCATGAACTGGTCTTTCAGCGCCTCTGAGTAGTAACTTGTTCCACCATTTATACTTCCAATCCACTCCAGTGGCTTCCCAGGTTTCTGTCTGATCCAGTAGCTGCTCAATGTGAAACAGGAGATCTTGAAGGTCTCCCCTGGTCTTCTAATCTGAGCCTCCGTCTGATCCAGCCTGATCTCATCACAATACCTGGGTACATGAGCTCATGTTGAGAAGTGTTGCTGACCAAATATTTCCCAGCACCATACGTATCTCAGCAGCATCACACTTTACCTTCTACACACAGTGAAATGAAAAGGAGACAGAGACTGGTCCACATCTCCATCATGTAAAGGTCTTAAACTGTCAGGATGCTCAGTGCAGTGTAATTTTAAAGGGCTGAAGGGTCAAGAGATTTGCATTGACTTTGTCTTTAATTATTTTTATCCACTCTATAAATTATGAGTGTAGGAATATTTACTGTTTGCAGCAGCGATTAAACAATGTATTTAACATAAAGATTTTCCATATTCACTTTCATTTTAATTTGAAAGTGCAGCTTGCAATTTATTTAAGGAACGTATTTTGACGGTGTACCATCACACATTGCTATGCCTACGCTGTCATTTCTGAACTACACAGGAAATTCTTGTTCGGCACTTCAGTCTCTTGTGTCACTGTGGGACTTCGAGCACAATAATACACCGCGGTGTCTTCTGCTCTCAGGCTCTTGGCCTGCAAGTACTGTGTGCTCAAGGAGATGTCCTCTGTCATGATGAACTGGTCTTTCAGCGCCTCTGAGTAGTATCTTGTTCCACTGTTTATACTTCCAATCCACTCCAGTGGCTTCCCAGGTTTCTGTCTGATCCAGTGCATGTAGTAGCTGGTCATGCTAAAACCAGACACTTTACAGGAGATCTTGAAGGTCTCCCCTGGTCTTTTAATCTGAGGCTCCGTCTGATCCAGTCTGATCTCATCACAGATGATACCTGAGAAATAAACACGCATGAGGACACAAGTTCATTTATAAAAATTAACATTCATATCTCAGCAACGCAATCGTTTACCTTGAAAAAACTGAAATATAAGAATAAAACAAGCTCTTCTCCACAGCTCCATCATATACTGAAGGTCTTTTATCAACATACGGTGTAAAACAAGGTAAATTGCCTGTAACAGGACGTGTAGTGAGATTATAAAGGAGCGAGGGGGAGATATTTTGCATAGACCCTCCTCTAGAGGTCTGTTGCAGTAGTGAATAAACTGCAGTGTGGGATACAGCATGATCAGCCAAAAATATGTAAATTAATAAAGTGCATTTCACAATGTCATTCTACAGAAATGGTGGAAGAGCTCCATCATCAGGTTCAGGTTGAGGTTTGTCAGACAAGGACCACCAGTTACAAAAAAAAAATCGTAAATTAACGATTATGTAATTTAGCAGACACCCTCATCCAAAGTGACTTTTAAGCAGTAGTTACAGGGACAGTCCCCCAGGAGACACTCAAGGTTAAATGTCTTGTTCAGAGGCAGAATGGTAGTGAATGGGGTCTGAATCTGTTGCCTTCTGGTCTTTTGGGTCAAAGGTGAGCCCTATGCTACATCCACCCCACAATGTTAGACAATTAATTTTTAACAGTCACTAAAGAAACCGCTTTTTAGGAGCAATATTGTACAAAAATATAATAAAGTTGTGCCAGTAAGGTGATGGAATCCTTGAAGCCATAACATTTACCATATCTTTTAAAACATTCATTATTTGTAGGAATAAACCTGTACAAATATTAAAAAGTCCTGTTTTTGTTCAGCCCTGCAGCTGGTTGAGTCAGTGTGGCTGTCGAGCACAGTAATAAACAGCCGTATCTTCACTCTTCACATCGTTCATCTGCAGGTAAACCTGCTTCTTGCTGTTGTCTCTGGAGATGGTGAACCTGCCTGTAATCTTCTGAGAATAGTGAATATTGAAGTCATTATAGATGCTGGCGACCCACTCCAGCCCTTTACCCGGTTCCTGTCTGACCCAGGCCAGGTAGTAGCCACTGATCTCTAAACCCGAAACTGTGCAGGTCAGTTTGTGAGATCCTCCAGGTTTAATGATCGCTGGTTCAGATTCAGTGAGTGTCTGGCCATTTACACCTGTAAAGAAAAGCATGATGCATCAGTCTCTATCATGACATGATATTATGCAATATTAATGTAATAATTCTCACCAGTCATACAGATGGATACAAGAATGAAATGAAATAGAAAATCCATCTTGTTCTGTGTTGACCTGTTGTAGCCAGGAGATTATGTGTATATGTACATATATATAATATTACTCATGTGTTTTGCATAAACTCCTCCCCGACAGTAAAGTACAGTGAGTTTCAGCAGCAGACATGTTTTTAAAAGTTATGATATTTAACTACAGCTGCAGGTCTGCACATATTTTTTAATATGTATAAATGTATTAATTTAATTGAAAAAAATAAATGAGTGAAATTAATACCAGTAGACAGTAATAATTACTACATCATAATAGTTTATTATAATGGTATAATGTAGTGCAAAGAGAACATGAAATATATGATGACATGGAAAATATCTAAATGCACTGTATGCTTCCGAAAAAAAAGACACAATGAAGAGAAGGATTTATTTTGAATTTTTTCCCTGTTTCAAATTAAGACTTTTGCTTCATAGTGACAGAAGCTGTGTAAGTATCACTATTCCATATTAATAGTCGGCAAAAACAGTCAGTTAAACAGAATGCATCTACTCTAGCTTTTGTATTTCTCTGTTTTGGTGGAGATGATTGTGTGTTGTGGTTCTTGTTCTGCTCTCCAGGTTCTTCTCTCACTGTGGGTGTCTGGCACAGTAATACAGAGCCGTGTCTTCACTTCTCAGGTTGTTCATCTGTAAGTAAAGCCTGCTGCTGGAGTTGTACCTGGATATGGTGAATCTTCCAGTTACAGACTGGGAATAGATTCATTATGCTTATTTGGATTGAAATGATAAGAGCTTCTCAGGAAGATGCAACATGGTCTTCATATTTTCTGAAGTATAAATGCATGCAGGATGTGTTTGTTTTGCATGGTTTTGGGTAAAGAAAATAGAACGTCGGGGCGGGTGGGGACCAGAGGAACCGGGAAGTCGTGTCAGATGTGTAATTTGGTGTTCTGGGGTGGGAAATTATTTTTTTCTTGTTGGTCATCAGTTACAAGCTCCTAACCTTCTTCAATATCTTTGCAAACATCACTTTTGTGTAGGTTCTTCAGTAGGAACCAACACTTCTTTTTACTCCATGTTCTAACCTGTTGTCATTGTTCTATAAAACCCAAACCAAATGATGACATTTTTTTCCCATACTGGCAATAAGACGTTCTGTGTCTGAATCTGCCTCAGATCTTAACAGGGTTACTAGCAGTAATCTGTCCAGTTATAAGTCTGAGTGGTCATGTGAGGAGCCACAGTGAAGTTTTTTTTGTACAGACCACCCTCTAGTGGCTGAAGTACAGTAAACAGGGTTTAATTTACTGCTGTACCCTGTGCCCAAACCCTCTTTTACACATTACTGTACATTTTATAATGAATATAATAGGTCAGTGGTGGCCTAGCAGTTAAGGAAGTGGCCCCATAATCAGAAGGTCACCGGTTCGAAACCCGAGCCGCCAAGGTGCCACTGAGGTGCCACTGAGGAAAGCACATTCCCCACACACTGCTCTCCGGGCGCCTGTCATGGCTGCCCACTGCTCACCAAGGGTGATGGTTAAATGCAGAGGACACATTTCGTTGTGATACCATGTTCTGTGCTGCAGTGTTTCACAATGACAATCACTTCACTTTCACTTTCGAATATATCACAATAAGTTCAGACATTTAGTTTTTTTTTTTTATAAACCATTTTCCAGTATTATTAATGTTAGTAACATGCAAGTTACATTTAGCCTTACTGATCATTTTCCCAGATGAATACCGGCTTATATTAGCAGCAGTGGTTCCGTGTTGCAGGTTTAATGTATTAAAAGTCTGTGAGACTCTGGGATGGAGGAATGTGGAGTAACTGTTGGGTTTTTGTTCTATTTATGTGATATTTTTCACCACGGTGCTTTTCGGGCGCAGTAATACACAGCTGTGTCTGCAGCCTGGAGACCGTTTCCTCGTAAAGACACCGAGCTGCTGGACGTGTCTCTGGAGACGCTGAACTTGTTTTTCAGTTTTTCACTGTGGTACAGGTTACCGCTTCCACAGACCTCTCCAATCCACTCCAGAGCTTCTCCTGCAGGTTGTCGTATCCAGTTAGTACAGTAGCTCCTGTCAGTCACTGAATACCCAGACACCTTGCAGGTCAGGGTCAAAGGTTGACCAGGCGGCTGGACCACAGAAGGCATCTGTGTGAGTTCAACGTTACAGTGAACCTCTGCAGACAGAAACAGAAGATGAACATTTCATAAACACACACGGATTATTAACACCAATTTTACACAAGTTACATCATAACGAAGCGTCTGAAGTGAAACTCACTTAGAGCAGCTGCCAGTAGCAGCAGCAGCAGTGGAGATGCAGAAGGCATGGTGGTCTTGTCTGAATGAAGGGTCCACCTTCCTCTTTAAATAGAGGAGGTTCCGAATGTTCGAAAATTTGGATGACAAATTTACATAATAAAATATATTTAAATAATAACAATGTGCATAAAGGCACATTGTTAGAAATGTTTACAGTTAATTTTTTTTATTTCAAAATTACATTTAAATATAATATAGTAAACTATATTTTTTACATCCATCAGTAAATTCATTCATTTTTAAAATCACTACATAAAAACACTAGGAAGTAGTAGAAGGTAACGAGGTCACTTCTTAAATTAATTCCTTTGAGAGAAATGCATTTTTTTAATTTCTCGAACATGGTGTGAAACATGGTCTTTTAATGCACTTAACTATGGTTTCCTATCAAGAACAAGAACATTTCTTACTGACCTTGATCTTCTGAAATATAGTATACATGGTGGTTATGGTCGAAATGATTGGTACCCCTGGAATTTGTCTCAAAAATGCTCTATTTCTGCCTGAAATGCAAATAGTTTGGTGTACAAGTTATGACAAAGTTAGATCATATGAATTGCATTTATTTTCCTTAAAATTCAGCATCAGTCTTCAGTCAAAACAGTGTGTGTCCTCAAATGTTGTTAATTCACAGCCACTTGGTTCTCTTCAGCCTTTAATGTTTTGTGATTATGACAGATTTCTAAAATATACCTCAAAGTAATAAATCATGTTTCAATGAGTGATATTAAAGTACATTTTCTTTAATAGTACATTTTTCTTTTTAATTAAATTTGAAGACTTTAACTTTCACACCAGTGCAAGTTGAAAGGGAGGACTTTAATATTGGAGTCCAGTATTTGGTCTTTCTACTTTGTCCACCACTGAGGAATCTGTGAACGTGGGGTTTATGTTCAGCGCTGCAGTATTATGTGTCACTGTGGGTCTCTGGCACAGTAATAAACAGCCGTGTCTTCACTCTTCAGCTGGTTCATCTGCAGGTAGAGCTCTTTCCTGCTGTTGTCTCTGGAGATGGTGAACCGACCCTGAACAGCTTGAGAGTAATATTTGCTGCTGCCGCTGCCACTGCTAATATATGCGACCCATTCCAGGCCTTTTCCAGGTGCCTGTCTGTTCCAAGCAATATAGTAGTCACCAAAGTTAAACCCTGATGCTGTACAGGTCAGTTTATGAGATTCTCCAGGATTAATGAACGCTGGTCCAGACTCAGTCAGAGTCTGACTTCTGCAACCTAAATCAAATAAAATCATGTTTAATTCCACAGTCTATTAATCCAGTAATATCATATAAAATGCTCAGAACATTGATCCTCTTACTGTGTATGTAGACCAGGATGAGTATGAAGTGACAAATTGTCTTCAGTTCCATTATAAGTATATAAAAATACAATTTCAATCACGTATTTCTAACTCTGACATGAGCTCAAGTGAACTTGTGCTTTATAAAGAGATGTAGTGGGAGGGTATTTGCATATCCTGCCCTACAGGCTTGAAAAGGAACCGACGTAAATTATGTTTTGTTGTTGTTGTAAAAATATATAATGATACAACATATAATATGGCCTTAGTGCAGCCATTTGTGTTTAAACCAATGACATGAAAATGGTAGCAATATTAATAAATTGATCTTTTGCACCCACAAACAATTGCAAAATTCTTTTTGAAATAACAGAAATAACTGTTTTATTATAACAATGTTTTATTCTAACAAATGTTTCTATTCATATATGCTCCCCTGTATTGAAGATGGTTATTTCATTGAAAAAAGATTATGAGAAGGAGAACTTGCACTTAATTCTTTTGGAACAATTTAATCTACTGAAATAGAACAAAAAATGATGTGTTTTTGAGAGATGTGTTCATGCCTGTTCTGCACCACATTACTTCCCTTTCTTCTGTAATAAAATATCAGGTTTTGGTTGTTCTTGTATGTGGGGGGTTTATGTTCAGCGCTGCAGTATTATGGTTCACTGTGGGCTTCTAGCACAGTAATAAACAGCCGTGTCTTCGCTCTTCACGTTAGCCATCTGTAGGTAGAGCTGATCTTTGCTGTTGTCTCTGGAGATGGTGAACCTTCCTTGCACAGCATTGGAGTAATATTCTCTATCACTGTCATATTCAATGATTGCCACAAAATCCAGCCCTTTACTGGGTGCCTGTCTGATCCAAGCCATCCAGTAGCTGTCAAAGTCCAGTCCAGATGCTGTGCAGGTCAGTTTGTGAGAAGCTCCAGGTCTGATGACAACAGACTCAGATTCAGTCAGTGTTTGACCTCTGCAATCTAAGAAACACAATCACGTTAATATTAGTTTATAGTAACAACAATTATGAATAAATAACGTGGTAAAACACACTTTTCACGTTGACCAGAACGAAGATGAAGCACCAAGTTGTCCAGAGTTCCATCATTCAGATGTGAAGTCGCAGAACAAGTCACTCAAACTGTGTGGTGTGTGTGTAATGTGCTGGGTCATTATATAGGGCTGGGACTGGAGAATTCATTTGCATATTACACCTTTCACATGTTAAAATGTTATGTTAAAAATAATTAGAAAAAATATTCAGCAACAACTGCTATATTAAAACAATCTTTGCTGTTACCATTTTACACCACAATGTTATTCATTTCTGTATATTTTCGTGTTTGTGCATCCATGTGTATGTACTACATGCTATATATGTCACGACTGAGGGCTGAAGCACTGAAACCGGAAATCAAGATCAATGGGATTTATTAACAAAACACAAAGGAAACGGCGCGATGGCCAAAAAGAAGACGTCCAAGGGCTGCCTCTCTCTCCTATCGATCCTGGTCAGTCAGGCTGAATAATGTTCGACTGCGATCAACCAGGACTCAGCTGTGTCCACCCAACAGTCCCTGGGCATCACAATATGTTTAATTTTTGTTTATATTAAATTAATCCACATAAATCATGTCAGTTACATGTTAATACAAATTTTTTTATAATCCAATGTTAATTCATATACATTTTCATGAATTCCAGATTAATTCCATGTGATTTTGCACAGTCTTGTCTTAATATATGAATACAACAACAACAACAATTTATTTTTGTATAACTCAAAATCACAAGCAATTACAGATATTTTGTGTTTATGAAAGATTTCTAAAATATACATGTCAGAGTAATAAATTATTACTCTGACATGTAATAAGTGTGTTGTGCCATGAGTGATATTATATTTTCTTTTGGTTTTTAAGCTAATTTGAGGACTTCACCTTTAACTCCAGTGGAAGGGAGGACTTAATATATTTTGTCTGTGTACTTTGTCCACCACTGAGGAATCTGTGCAGTTTATGTTCAGCGCTGCAGTATTATGTGTCACTGTGGGTGTCTGGCACAGTAATAAACAGCCGTGTCTTCACTCTTCAGCTGGTTCATCTGCAGATAGAGCTCATCCTTGCTGTTGTCTCTGGAGATGGTGAACCGACCCTGAACAGCTTGAGAGTAATATATGCTGCCGCTGCCACTGCTAATACTTGCGACCCATTCCAGGCCTTTTCCAGGTGCCTGTCTGTTCCAAGCCATATAGTAGCTATCAAAGTCCAGCCCGGACGCTGTACAGGTCAGTTTATGAGATCCTCCAGGATTAATGACTGCTGGTCCAGACTGAATAAGACTCTGACTTCTGCAACCTGTAAAAAAATTAAATACGTGAGAATTATAAAGTCTGGAAAACCATCTCTTACCTTATTAACCTCAACTCACAATTAATGTTCACCAGCATGACCATGATGTGCCAGAAACTCTTCAGATCCATTCTGAACACTTGTAATATTATTTAAAGCATGTGAATCTGTACAAGTGGGTAACAACAACATGAGCAGAAATGATGAGCAGAAATGATGCTGTGCTTTATAAAGGGGTGTAGAGGAAAGTAAATTTACATATCCTGCACTTAAGACGCTTTAAAAGGAACTGGAGCTCCTGTAAATAAGTAAGTACAAATATTACAGAATTACTGATTTATTTTTTTGGACTGAATTTTGAAATTTGCTATATAAATAATTGTTATTTGATTTGCACAGTCAATTAATAGGCACAGGCTCAATATTGCTGGGAAAATGCAGACCTTAATCTCACATTTACATTTACAGCATTTATCAGACGCCCTTATCCAGAGCAACTTACAATCAGTATTTACAGGGACAGTCTCCCTGGAGCAACTTAAGGTTAAGTGTCTTGCTCAGGGACACAATGGTAGTAAGTGGGATTTGAACCCGGGTCTTCTGGTTCACAGGCCAGTGTCTTACCCACTAGGCTACTACCACCTTTTTCTCAGTGAAGTTAATTTTTTTCCTCTTTTGCAAGTCTCCCAAACTCTCATCATATCATTGCAATTCAATCAAAGTCAACTGATAAAGACCCTGAACATTATTTTCTTTTTGGTGACCCCTAATGTTAGAGGTCAAATGAAGAAACTTATTTACAGAATTACCTGAATTATGCTAGAATGAATTTTCTGCAAAACAAAACTAGAATGGTCTTTGTTTTTGTGCAGCACACATGCTCACATGATGAAAATACTGCCAGGAAGCAGCTGCCAGGAGCAGCAGAACTGTAGACAACATGGTTTACTGTGATGCTGGTCTGTATGCAGAATGAACAGTGGACCCTGATCTTGATGTATAGACAGGAGGAAAGGAAGGACACGTGGATTTGCATAGAGAATGAATATGAAGATCTGAGCTGCAGTTGCACTTGAACCCACCCTGACTGATTGGTAAGAAACCATTCCTGTAGACACTCCTCTTAAATATTATTGTCTATCATAACCCTAAGTTTCCTAATAAAGCCAAAGCATGAATGGCTTTGACAAGAATACAAATGCACAAGGACCAGTAATCTGATGGACTTGGCCGGGAACTGCAGTCGTTCCTGAAGAGCACAGCTGTTTTCATACTGGGCTTCAGTCTCTCGAGCACAATAATGCACCGCGATGTCTTCTGCTCTAAGACTCTTGGCCTCTAAGTATGTTGTGCTCCAGGAGATTTCATCAGTCACGATGAACTGGTATTTCAGCGCCTCTGAGTAGTAACTTGTTCCACCGTTTATACTTCCAATCCACTCCAGTGGCTTCCCAGGTTTCAGTCTGATCCAGTAGCTGCTCAATGTGAAAAAGGAGATCTTGAAGGTCTCCCCTGATCTTCTAATCTGAGGCTCCGTCTGATCCAGCCTGATCTCATCACCAACAATACCTGGGTACATGAGCTCATGTTGAGAAGTGTTACCGACCAAATATTTCCCAGCATCATACGTATCTCAGCAGCATCACACTTTACCTTCTAGACACAGTGAAATGAGAAGGAGACAGAGACTGGTCCACATCTCCATCATGTGAAGATCTTGTGTAAACCACTGACAGTAAAATGTAAGGATGCTCAGCGCAGTGTAATTTTAAAGGGCTGAAGTGGTAAGAGATTTGGATAGATCGCCCCCTATAGGCCTAAACCGAATGGAGATGTTTGTCTTTGTTTATTTTTGTCCACTCAAAGTCACTTTCACTTCCATTTGATAGTCCAGCTTGCAATTTATTTAAGGAACGTACTTTGACGGTGTACCATCACACGTTGCTATGCCTACGCTGTCATTTCTGAACAACACAGGAAATTCTTGTTCGGCACTTCAGTCTCTTGTGTCACTGTGGCTCTTCGAGCACAATAATACACCGCGGTGTCTTCTGCTCTCAGACTCTTGGCCTGCAAGTACTGTGTGCTCAAAGAGACATCCTCTGGTCTTTTAGGGACGCTGCACATGTTGCTGAGTTTGATCCTGAGTTCATTTCTCCAATCCACTCCAGTGGCTTCCCAGGTTTCTGTCTGATCCAGTGCATGTAGTAGCTGGTCATGTCAAAACCAGACACTTTACAGGAGATCTTGAAGGTCTCCCCTGGTCTTTTAATCTGAGGCTCCATCTGATCCAGTCTGATCTCATCACAGATGATACCTGAGAAATAAACACGCATGAGGACGCATGTTCATTTATAAAGATTAACATTCATATCTCAGCAACGCAAACGTTTACCTTGAAAAAATAGAAATATAAGAATAAAACACACAGCTCCATCATCTACTGAAGGTCTTTTATCACCATACGGTGTAAAACAAGGTAAATTGCCTGTAACAGGAGGAGTAGTGAGATTATAAAGGAGCAAAGGGCAGAAATGGTGGAAGAGCTCCATCATCAGGTTCAGGTTGAGGTTCGTCAGACAAGGACCACCAGTTACAAAAAAAAAAATCCATATCGATTACATTTATGTAATTTAGCAGACACCCTCATCCAAAGTGACTTTAGTATTTAAGCAGTAATTACAGGGACAGTCCCCCAGGAGTCACTCAAGGTTAAATGTCTTGGTTAAATGTCCCATCAGTAAATTAATTCATTTTTAAAATCACTAAATAAAAACTCTAGGAAGTAGTAGAAGGTACATGGGGTTACTTCTTAAATGAATTCTTTCAAGAGAATTTTTTTTTTTTTTATTTCTCAAACATGGTGTGAAACATGTATTTTTTTTAATGCACTGATGACCTTGATCTTCTGAATGGTAAACATGATAGTTATGGTCAAAAATATTGGCACCCCTGGAATTCTTCTCGAAAATGCTCTATTTCTGCCTGAATACTTTTGCAAATGCAAATAGTTTGGTGTACAATTTATGACAAAGTTAGATCATATGAATTGCATTTATTTTCCTTAAAATTCAGCTTCAGTCTTCAGTCAAAACAGTGTGTGTCCTCAAATGTTGTTAATTCACAGCTACTTGGTTCTCTTCAGCCTAATATTTCGTGATTATGACAGATTTCTATAATATTCATGTCAGAGTAATAAATGATGTTCCATGAGTGATATTAAAGTACATTTCCTATAGACTTTGAAGCAAATTTGAAGACTTTGACTTTCACACCAGTGCAAGTTGAAAGGGAGGACTTTAATGTTGGAGTCCAGTATTTGGTCTTTCTACTTTGTCCATCACTGAGGAATCTGTGAACGTGGGGTTTATGTTCAGCGCTGCAGTATTATGTGTCACTGTGGGTCTCTTGCACAGTAATAAACAGCCGTGTCTTCACTCTTCAGCTGGTTCATCTGCAGATAGAACTCATCCTTGCTGTTGTCTCTGGAGATGGTGAACCGACCCTGAACAGCTTGAGAGTAATATTTGCTGCCGCTGTCATGTGTAACAGTTGCGACCCATTCCAGGCCTTTTCCAGGTGCCTGTCTGTTCCAAGCCAGCCAGTAGTTATCAAAGTCCAGCCCGGACGCTGTACAGGTCAGTTTATGAGATCCTCCAGGATTAATGAACGCTGGTCCAGACTCAGTCAGAGTCTGACTTCTGCAACCTAAATCAAATGAAATCATGTTTATTTCCACAGTCTAGTAATCCAGTAATATCATATAAAATGCTCAGAACATTGATCCTCTTACTGTGTATGTAGACCAGGATGAGTATGAAGTGACAAATTGTCTTCAGTTCCATTGTAAATATATAAAAATAAAATGTAAAAATACGTATTTCTAACTCTGACATGAGCTCAAGTGAACTTGTGCTTTATAAAGAGCTGGAGTGGGAGGGTATTTGCATATCCTGCCCTAGAGGAAAAGGAAGCGCTGTAAATTATGTTTTGTTGTTGTTGTAAAAATATATAATAATACAATGTATATTATGGCCCTACTGCAGCCATTTGTGTTTAAACCAATGACATGGTTGAAATATTGGAAAATAACAATTTTTGCACCTATGAGAAATCACAAAATTATACTTAAATAACAGAAAAAATGTAATGTTTCATTCTAACAATGCAGAATGTTGATATTCATTTTTGCTCCCCTGTATTGAAGATGGTTATTACATTGAAAACAGATTATGCGAAGGAGAACTTGCACTTAATTGTTTTTGGAACACTTTAATCTACTGAAATAGAACAAAAATGATCATGAATGGCATCATATTTGGATCAAGGAGCTGTGGACATTCTTCCTTCATTTTAGAGGGAATTTTCTTTGAAAGACTTGACCTTATTGAGTTATTTTTCTTGAGTCATTTCTGTGCTCCTGATTTGTAGTCAAGACCGCCTAAACCAAGACCACTCGAGACTTGAGGGTACCAAGGCCAAGACCAAGACCGAAATCATTTCTCAGCTCACCAAATGCCGTTGGTGTAAAGTATCACTAATCATTAAAATTCAGATTCAGTTATCTTTTTCATTAAATTGTCCATGTACCTCTCACTTAAAATCTCCCAGATTTTACAAGGAATCTCCGATAATTACATGGACTGATGGAAAATGATATTCGAAGCAATCCTTGCAGCGATGGGTACTAAAAAAGCTGATGGGTACTAAAAAGAGAGAACACAATACCCCAGATTTTGTGTCACTGCACTGTATGCCGGTGTTAGATTGGGCATCGCAGGACCATGCTTTTGTTTTACATAGCGGCCGTCGCAGGACCATGCCTTTGTTTTGCATAGTGGCCGTCTACAAGAAAAAATGTGACATTCCTGTGCCAATTGTTGTGCATGAAGATTCAACACCTCTGTTTTTCATGCCTTTTGTGGGACGGCAACGTGTGAGGTGCTGGCCGTCGGGACCGCCCACTCTCTTTGTCTTCCCCAGATGGGAGGCACCGGGGGCGTGACATCAGAAACAACAGGTTCTGATTGGTCTGTGACAACTTCCTGTAGGCCAGGGGTATAAAGGTCTGCTCACATGTGGGGAAGGGGCTCTTTTTCTTTTCTTTTCTTTTCTTTTCCCAGCTGTCTTTCCATCGAAACCGGATCTTCTGGTTTTGAGTCTGCTCTATCATCTTATTTCTTCCCATGGCTCTGCCTCTTTCCCTCTCTCTCTCCCCCTTTACTCTTTCTTCTCATTTTTATTTTCTCTGTAACCTTGGTACCTTTTTACATTCAATATTCACATGTAACTACAATAATTATTTACCGGTGTTAATATATTAGAAACTGTTAATTTTTAACCTCTATTGTGCCATGCCTCTTTCTGCCAGGTAACATCAAGTTGGAGTGGTTGAATACAGTGCTTTTGTGTGGAGGGAGAAAGAGTTTTTTCTACACACTCTGTTTTCTCACCCCACCACACTGTCTTTTATTTTCTAATTCAATTTAAAATCTTATTTATTTTTTAAGGCCCTAAATGGACAGGCCCCACCCTATATAACAGATGTTGTTCATTTTCAGCCAACTCCTAGATCCTTAATATCGAACAGCAACACCCTCCTCCACATCCCCAGAAAGGTCCCAGTCATTTTCTTCAGTCCCCCATTTTTATTATTATAATTTTTTTATAGACTTACTTTATTTATTTATTTTATCCCTATTTTTGCTTGTGTGTCCTTTTATGCCTGTACAGCACTTTGGTGCAGTGGAACTGCTGTTAAAGTGCATTAGAAATAAAGTGACTTGACTTGACTAGGAGGGAAAATTTATCTTCTGATTAAAACAGCTAATTAGCTGAGTTGTATTTTACCACCAATCCATAATGCAGAACTTTCCTAATGTGTGGAACAGCAGTAAAAATGAGGTACAGATCTTAACAGACAGAATTTTAATTTACCAGTCTATATATTTACAAATTGTTAGTTTTCATCAGCTCTTTAAACCTTTACTTGCTTATTCATACCCACCACATCATGAATCGGAAGCCACCACAGGTCTTGTACCCCTGCTGGCTGGTTCCATGAGAAGTATGAGGGACAGCAGATGTCTCATTGTAGTAGCTACTCCTACACAGTGACACACTCCAAAAACACTTCCTCCTGTGTCCCTGCTGTATTGCTATCAAAGTTACAACCCTTCAGGGCACCGATTCTTACAGATACCACAGGAACAGACGGACGGGTCAGAGAAACAGAAGAATGGGCAAGGCAGTGGTGGCAAGTGGGTCTTTATATACAGGTTGTGGGCCAGGAGAGACAGGTGCTGGTGAGCAGAGCAGATGGGCTGAGAATGTGACAAATTACATAAAATGCAGCACAGACTCTAAAAATGGCTACAAATTACTAAAACATTTCCTATAATCACCAGCAAATTATGAATTCAAACATTGCTCATTTGGTAAAAAATCTTTCTTTGAATATGATTGTGACACTTGCCAAAAATGGTGTTACCAAGAACTGATGAGGCTTTATTTTTATCATTATAGATTTTTTTTTACTGGTAAATGGAAACCAATTAACATAGTCAATTTCAAACTGATTTAAAAGACAAAGAAGTTTCCAGAGTTTGGACACATTTAATATGCCGGTTGTGCAGCACCACCTAGTGACGCTTCCTAATATGACACTTAATACCAATAAACCATTGCAACTTCAGGGGTCATCTGTTTGATCGGTAATCATTATAAAGCTCCAGGATTTGTCTCTTATATATTAAAATGGATAAACAAAACACAATAAAACACATTTATGAGAAAAATTCAGCTCCATGTTGGAGATCGGCTGCTTTAAAATGTTCATGCTGTTTTCTTTTTTAAATGAATTTGGTCTCCTAAATCTTATTCTTATATGTGTATTTATTCCAGAGTTTGTTTTGTTAGGGGTGTCTTGTTAAAATACATTGAAAAGGAAACATAAATGATGACTTAATATAACATAACATAACATTTAAACAGTTACTGTAATAATTTTCCATGACCAGTTATGTGATAAAAATACTGCCAGGAAGCAGCTGCAAGAAGCAGCAGAACTGTAGACAACATGGTTTAGTGTGATGCTCATCTGCAGAATGATCAGTGGACCCTGATCTTAATATATAGACAGCATTGAATTTGCATTGAAATTGAATATGAAGATTAATGTCTAATAAAAGTCAAAACACTCGAGCTGTTTTTATAAAAACCTTATTAACATTTCCTGTTTTTTATCTCACATTTACAGCAGCTTACTCTCATGTGTAGTGTGTTGCTCGGTTTAACTGTTATGTTCATGACTGAGGACAGTAGATGGGCTGAGGGCGTGGCAACAGGTGAGGGCAGACGGGCTGAGGGCGTGGTAACAGGTGACTGCAGACAGGCTGAGGGTGTTGCACAAGACTGAGGACGTGAGATAATTGAGTTTTTGCTCTTGAGTTTTTGAAGCAAATCTATACAAAGGAAATATGAGGAGTTTATGTTCAGCGCTGCAGCATTATGTTTCACTGTGGGTGTCTGGCACAGTAATACAGAGCCGTGTCTTCACTTCTCAGGTTGTTCATCTGTAAGTAAAGCCTGCTGCTGGAGTCGTCCCTGGATATGGTGAATCTTCCTGTTACAGACAGGGAATAGTAGGTGGTAGTAGTGTGAATAATTGCGATCCATTCCAGGCCTTTTCCAGGAGCCTGTCTGATCCAGTTCATAGCGTAGCTTCCGAACGTAAATCCAGAGGTCGTACAAGTGAGTTTATGTGATTCTTCTGGACGTTTAACCACCGACTCGGACTCGGTCAGTACCTGACACTGAATACCTGTAAAAAATAACACAAGAATAACAAAACATGAAAAATTTAGCTGAAAAATATCTATAAATCTATCAACAAAAAAAAAACTGACCTGTAAGGTACACAATTGCTAAAAGGAAAATAGACAATAGATTCATCATGATCATTTGAAATAGATAAGAGGAAGGTGTGACATGATCTTCATATTTTCTGAAGTATAAATGCATGCAGGTTGCGCCTGTTTTGCATGGTTTTGGGTAATAAATATACTACGTGGGGGCGGGTGTGGACCAGAGGAAACAGGAAGTCATGTCAAATGTGTAGTTTGGTTTTTATGTTTTGGGTGGGAACTTCTTTGTGTCTCGTTGGTCTATCTGCAAGATGTTCTCCTGTAGGAACCAAAATTTTTTTTCGGCTCTGGGTTCGGTACTGTGCTCACCTTTACTAGTAATAATCCGGGTTACCAGCAGTAATCAGTCTAGTTATGAGTCTGAGGTGTCATGTGAGGAGCCTCAGTGTTGCACACCCTCTAGTGGCAAAAATGCAGTAAACAGGACACAATCTCATATTTTGACACCGACCTATTGATTGCTATTTTTCTCAAAATGCGCTTTTTTTTTATTATTGTGTGTTTGAGCTTTTTACCTTATTAGAATGATGAAGAGCCTGGCTGACATATTTCAACATCAGTGAAATATGTGAGATAACTGGAGCAGTTTGGAGAAGAGGAGGTTTTTGTACAGAGAGACACGTTGTTCACCACACTGTGGTTACGAACACAGTAATACACAGCACTGTCTTCACTCTGGATACGTTGGGCTTGTAGAAACACGGTGTTGCTGGAGGTGTCTCTGGTGAAACTCATCTTAGTCTTAAGTGACCCACTTGAGCCACTGTCACCACCACCACATATCCATCCAAGCCATTCCATTGGTTTTCCTGAAGCGTGTCGTATCCAGTTAGTGCAATAAGATTTAACAGAGTACCCTGAGATTTTGCAGGAAATGGAAAAAGCGTCTCCTGGCGGGACCACCATGGATCTGGGCTGGATGAGTTCAATGCAGTGAACATCTGTCAGAGAGTAGAAATAGAAATAGAATCAGAGCTTCCTAATGGAGATGAGTAACTTGATGGATTCGACACTTACAGGAGACAGCAGCTAGCAGCAGCACTACAGATGCAGGAGACATGGTTCTGAGGAGGAGCTGGCTGGATGGTGGCCCTTCATGATGCACCTCTCTTTAAATGTAAAGAGGAGTGAGGGAGGGCATGCACATTTGCATTCCATTTTATGTTAATTTGTACTTTTTTTCATGACATAAAAAGACATCATTTTTTTTTTATCAAATATTTATTTGCTCTAATTGAATTTTTAATAGGGGTGTCTTTAAAATAAGAAGTGTCATTAAATAAACCTGAATTGCTCACACAGGTGTAGATAAGTATCTAGATGGTGGCTTATTCCATTCCAGATTATCAGTGCAGCTCCTCTCTTTTCATCTGTATGTTTTATTAAGAATGTTCTAAAGTTAAATCTGGAAAGAGGGATGTAGTGCTAACACCGACCTTTAGCTAAATCAAATTTAATCCCATCACGATCCTTGAAGAAACCATCTCTAGGAATAAATATACTTTTGGTTAGTTTTCATCTTTATTTGTAGACCACTTTATACAACCACTAAAGCTCTGTACAGAAGAACAAATGAAAGATGTAGCAGCTCCCATAAATTAAAAATTAAAAAACACCAAGCAGGTGAGAACAGCAGCCATAAAAAAGAAAAAAAGGTAAAATGACATAAAACGAGAAAAATATTAAGGAATAATCATCTCACTGTCTCACAAAACCCAACCACTGGGGACACATGTGACCGTATGTTTCTTGGTGCTGGTCCCAATCCTGGTAAATGGAGAGGGTTGCGTCAGGAAGGCCATCCGGCGTAAAAATATTTTATGCGGACATCCGGACCGGATGATCTACTGTGGCGACCCCTAAAGGGAGCAGCCTAAAAATGGACGATGACGAAAGTCTATGTCATTCCAGGTCATTCCACATTTTAGAGGCAGTAACAAGTGCACGCTTAGTTTTAGGCCCGGAGACTATGGGTGTATAAGGGCAGGCAGGTAGAGCAGGTAAAGTCCACTGAGGGATGTAATAAGCAAATAGCAGAATGAATCCTAAAATATGTGGGAGTGAAATGAGTGGAGTGAGGCTCATATTTATACTGGGGACATTCAGAGATATTCTGTAAGTAACTCAGCTGTAGTTTTCATCTTGGGCCTGGGGGAAGTAGGTTCTTGTACGTCTGCTGTGGCTCTTCAGTCACTGTGACTCCTTGGCGCAGTAGTACAGTCCGGTGTCGTCATCCCGGAGGCTGTTCATCTGTAGGTACAGCTTGCTGTTGGAGTCGTCCCTGGACACGGTGAACCGGCCCTGGACTGACTGGGAATAATAGATGGGAGAACTCTGTGTACTGATGTACGCAATCCACTCCAGGCCCTTCCCAGGAGCCTGTCTGACCCAGTGCAAGTACAAGCTGCTGAACGTGAAGCCGGATATGGTGCAGGTCAGTGTATGAGAGTCTCCTGGTTTTTTGATCCCGGGTTCGGACTGAGTGAACGTCTGACACTGATTACCTGTCAGATTTAAAACATGCAGATTAAAATTTATATTGCAACGGTAGGAATAAAAGATTTTAAATGCTTTTTTAAAAGTTTTTTTTTTCCAAGCAAACATACCCACCTGACAAACATGCTGCAAGCAGAAAGAAACTGAAAGCAGAAATCATTTTGAGATTCAGGAGGAAAATCCTGAGAACGTGTCCGGAATTGACAGCGTTGGATATATGTGAGGTCTTGCGTGAGTTTTGCATGAGTTTTTGCCTGCAGGGTTACATAGGATGCGTGAATAAATAAGGGGGTGGGGCTATCACTGTGTCCCCTGGGTGCCACACCCAGCGATGCCAAGTAATGAAGGTTTAGCCAAGTATGCCACTGAGTGGCTGGCTGGGAAACTACTGCAGCTAAAGAGACCTGCTTCAAAATGGCAAGAAATATGTAATATATGTAATAATAAAATAATAATGTATTAATGCATTTTGAAGTTAATGTACTAAATATTTTTCATATTTGCAGCATGAAAAGTCTTCCATCTTCAGTCTGTGGTCCTACTTCCTCTGAAATTTGACGCGTGTGGTTTTTTTGCATGGCAGCTGCATGAACTTGAGTCACTGTGGCTGTCGAGCACAATAATACACCGCGGTGTCTTCTGCTCTCAGACTCTTGGCCTCTAGATACTGCATACTGGACGACGCCTCCTCAGTGATGATGAACTGGCCTTTCAGAGACTCTGCGTAGCCTGCCGAGTTTGATCCGGTGCTCATGTATCCAATCCACTCCAGGGCCTTCCCAGGCTTCTGCCGTATCCAGTGTATGTTGTAGCTGGTCAGTGAGTAACCGGAGACTTTACACAGCATTTTCACACTCTCACCCGGCTGTTTCATCTGATCCGATGACTGTTCCAGTTTAATCTCACAGCTAATGCCTGGAAAACAGAAGCTTGTTGTAAGTCGCGTTTCGCACGATGCTTCGTCCTCCATCAGTATTTTACTCACTCGTTAAAGCCATCAACACAAGCACAACACAACATGTGGCCTTCGGTGCCATTGATGCTCCCTTGGAATTCTGCTAAATGACTAACATAGCTGAATGTGGGATTATATAAGGTGGGGTTTGGTTTGTGTGTGTGTGTGTGTGTGTGTGTGTGTGCACTTTGCATATCCCACCTTCTACTTGAGTAATAAAATGCTTCTGACCACAACTTTCTCTATTGCAGTTGTGTATTGTTGATTTTTTAAGAAGAATAGTATTTAATAAGAATAGTAAAGAATAGAATAGTATAGTAATGCTGATGGCTCAACAAATCTAGGGAACGTTTGTAAACCCAGACACCCTTTCCATATAGTTAGTTCATTAATAATGCATAGTTACAGAATGATAATAAGGTGCAGGTTCCTGGAGCATTAAGGGAATTAAGAATCAATATGTATTTGGATTGTGTCTAGATTGTATTTTACTGTGTCCTGCGTACTGATGTGAGTTTCCACATGCTTTATAATACTGTTTTTGGGGAGTAGGTCCCTGCACTTCTGATTATCGCTCACACATTTGTTAAATGTTGAGGATTGTGGATTGGTAGGTTTGGTTTTTATTGTTGTTTTCACCAGATGAAGGGCCCTGGTGCACATTTTCATCTCCATGCGTAGCGTGCACAGTAGTATACGCCTGTGTCTCCAGCCTGTAGTCCCTGGCCTCGCAGTCGTTGTGTTGGTAGACGTGTCTCTGGAGACGCCGATTCTGTTTTTCAGTGAGTCTTTCTGGTCCGTATTACCATTGCTATACATTATATTGATCCACTCTAGAGCATCTCCTGTTCTCTGCCGGATCAATGCTGTGGAGTAGCTGGTAACTGAGTAGGAGACCATCGTCAAGGGTTCACCTGTAGCAGTAGCAGTAGACACCTGAAAAGCCAAGGAACATAAATTCTTCAACACCACAGAGTCATAACATCTGAAAATATGTTTGTAGCACTTAAAACAAGAAGCTGCAAGCAGCAGGATTGCTCTGGGTATCATGTCTGCGCTGAAGCTGGAAATGAACTTCTGGACACTTCAGAGCACAGGAGCTGCTGGGGTTTCAGAGGAGCAACTCACACGAGGAGAGAACTTCAGGGGGATTTGCCTACATCGTTTGTGGCGTGTAGACGAGGTGATAGGAGGTATGGACACTGAAGTGCCCTTGATCAAGGTACCGTCCCAACAGGCCTACTTTCATGGCTGCCCACTGCTCACTAAGGGAGACAAGTTAAATGCAGAGGACACATTTCGTTGTGTCATCATCTTCTATGCTGTGCATCGCAATGACAAAAACAATCCCTTTCATGATGCCTTCATCTCACATGGCCTGAACATAACGGTCGTGTTTACGTTGGTTCATCCGCCTGCAGCAGGACATCAGGGAGCCTCTGAGCAACACACTGCTCCCCGGGCGCCTTTCATGGCTCCCTCAGGGGATACGTTAAATGCAGGGGACAAATTTCACTGGGTGCAGTGCTGTGGTGTGTCATGTAATCACTTTCATCTGACAGAGGTTCGTCAGGCTCCACTGGAGGGCTTGGCCTTTTTATCTCTGACCTCCCAATAATTCAATTCCTTTGAATTGGTGATATCTCTGATATCCCGATAGTGTGAATTCCTCATTCCAGCTGCACTATCAAGGGTGTGAGCAGGAAGACACATGAGCAGTCCAGGCGAAATGATGTCAATCTACAAGAAAACACCGGGATAAGTCCGCAAATGATGCGCGGGCGAGGATTCAAGATGGCGGCCAGATGTTTGTGGACCAAGACGACCCAATCTGCGCCTGCTTCCGAGTGGTCGGCCGCGGGTTTGAGCCCACATCCCCCTATGGTAGGTGCACCTGTGACCATGACATGCATTTAATTTCACTTCAGAGGGAAATTTTGTGTCTATGCTGTTCATTTGACGTCTAATGTAATTTTATGTAACTGTTTCATTAAGCTCTACCATAAAAAAAATGTTGAGTTCAGATTTAAATGAACAACAGAAAAAAAATTCAAAACCTTATTTAATGTATCTTAATAATAAGGGTTTCGATATAAATTATGCATTGTGTTGTAATTAATTAATAAATGTACATTGCACAAGTGATAAATTGTGAACATGATCTGTGTGGTGTTTTTTGTTCGAGTTTCTGCTGCTTTGTGTGACTGTGGGTATCGAGCGCAGTAATAAACAGCCGAGTCTTCAGTCTGCAGACGGTTCCCAGTCAGAGTCACTGTGTTACTAGACGTGTCTCTGGAGACCGAGAACTTGTTTTTTAGAGAATCTTTATGACGTGTGCTGCCATCATAGTAGATGTTATTTATCCACTCCAGGGCTTTTCCTGCTGGTTGTCTGATCCAGCCTGTTCCAAGGTAGCTGCTGCTGTCTGTAATCGATGCTCCAGTCACCGTACAGGTAATACTCACAGTCTCTCCTGGCTTTATAACCAACCAGCTCGACTGTTTGTGCTCAATGTCACATTCCACCCCTGTAAAAGAAATTAGGATTCATTATTAAATATGAAGAGAACAAATATCTGTACATTTGTTTTAAAAAGGAAATAAAATCTCACAGGACACGGCGAGCAGCAGCAGCAGGAGAGCAGCAGGGAACATGGTTTGGGCTGAAACTGGAGATCAGGAGCTTCTGAGGGGTCAGAGCCACTGGGCCTTTTATTGGGAGAGAGGGAGGATTTGCATTCGTTCATCTACTGAAGCAGCTGCGGCTGTAGAAGATCTGCTGGAGACCAGTTTCACAAGTGACATCACAGCGCCACCATGTGCTCCTGCAGGAAATGGTCGCATATGTACCAGCAGGTAGAGAGGAAAGGGGACTTTTTTATTTCTGTTTTTAGAATCTCTGCAGCAAGACAATAATAGTTTGAATCTGTGGATTAATCTCAAACCCTTAATTAAAGAGGCAGGCTAAATTTTTTTGGGGTATATTTACCTTTTTAATTATTTATCTATTTTCAGATCTGGTGTAATTAACCCCGGAAAATACAGAGAAAATTAATCAGCTGTATAGTTATTAGTACAATATTTATTTGGGTTTTTTTTTTAAATGTCTTCATATGCAACATGCTGAGTTTTTGTTCAGGCTGCTGCTTGTTTTTACTACTGTGGCTCTCGAGCGCAGTAATACACAGCGGCGTCTTCAGTCTGGAGACGGTTCCCATGTAGAGTTAATGTGTTGCTGGACTTGACTTGGCTGATGCTGAACCTGTTATTCAGTTTACTGTTGTAAGCTGTGCCGTCACCAGAGCATATACTTCCAACCCATTCCAGACTTTTCCCTGCCTGCTGTCGTATCCAGTCTGTACAACAGCAGCCATCAGACAGTGAATATCCAGACACCTTACAGGAGAGGCTCAGTGTATCTCCAGGCTGCTTCATCACAGAGGTCGGTTGTGTGAGTTCAACGTTACATTCCACATCTGGAAAAAAGAAATATTCTTTTAAAATACAGAATCATAAAAGACTTCCCTGCTCCCACAACCAGAACTCACAGCAAGCAGCTGATAACAGCAGCAGCAGAAATGTGGGGAACATGGTTTGTGCTGAAGATGTCCTCAGATGTCTGGACACCATGCATTCAGGGGTCTTTTATATAATGAGCCGTCTTTATTTTGCATATGCAAATTTGCTAGTAGTTAAAACTCTGTTTTTTTGTGCCTTTAAACAAATCAGAGCAACTTAATGGACCAAAGTCATTGTGTTCTGAACCCAAATATTAAATCCTTTTTTTCTGTATAATTGGACTCATATAAAGTATAAATTTTTTCTTGCTTAATGCTTATTCAAGACATTATGAGCTTTTTCTCTTGCCAGGTGCTCAGTTTCCTCTTTCTCTGTGAGGGTTTTTGTACGTCTGGTCATATTATTTTCCACACAGTGTGTCTCTAGCGCAGTAATACACGGCAGTGTCCTCAGTCTTCAGCTGGTTCATATTCAGGTAGAAATTACTGCTGTCCTTGGATGCTGTGAATCGGCCTTGAACTGCTGCTGCTGAGCTCCTGTCACTATCAGAATAATAATAAATAATCCATTCAAGCCCTTTTCCAGGAGCTTGACGAATCCAGTGCATGTTCGTTCCACTCAGAGAAAAGCCACTGCAGGCACAGGTCAACTTGTGGGTTCCACCTGGAGACACGACCACTGGCTGCTGGGACTGTGTGAGGACAACCTGACCGTCCACACCTACAAACAGAGACAAGAGCATCAGTGGAGTGTTAATTCAGCCGCCTCTGTTGTAAACCTGACTGATGTGATGATGCTTGTTGGTTCTGTGTTCAGCTCACAGGATGCCAGCAGCAGCAGCAGCAGGAACACAGAGAACATGATTTGTGTTGAATCCGAGACGCTGGTCGCCGCTCTTCTCTCACCTCTCTGATTCACTCGCGTCTTATACTGGACACAAGAAGGCTGGTATTAAGGATGGGAGGGGAGAGGTCAGATTTATTTGCATAGAGACGCTGCATGGAGGAACCTGCGTTCACACTTTTCTCTTTATAACAACCTGCTGGACCTGTTTTTTAGCCTCCTACTAAAAGCAGGATATGCTGTTTATGAAGGATAAAGTATGAATGAATCCTTCTGAGAAGGAATTTGCTGCTTCCTGCGACTCTTTTGCTGTATTTGTGGTAAAATTGTGGTGTAACAGCGCCTCTACAGGCTTCTATAGAGCATTACAGCGCAGGTGCAGTCAGATCAGCAGTCATTTCTGTATTTTAAAAAATGTACTTTATGTTTTAATGTGGCTATAACTATCTTGGGAAAATTTTTACAAGTAATTACAACTACAAAACCTATAGAGAAACATAATCTACCGCTGAACTTTATACTCTCAAAGTGCAAATTACTGGAATTTACCTGTATTAAAATATTATATATTTCTTTAATTAATTCAGTTTCATTGTATGCTATATTTCCACTGGTGAAAAGGTAACGCGGTGTATTTTAAAATATTCTCTGTATTTTTTCTGGCCCTCCATTACATAGATGATTAAATTCAAATTCAAAATGTATTTGTCACATACACAGTCATACACGGTATGATATGCAGTGGAATGCTTGTGCAACTGCTATTGACCTCAATATTACAAATATTGCAAGTAATTACAAAAAAGGGTTACAATTATGCAAATGTGAAAAAAAAATACTAATTTATGTTTTTAAACATAAATTATATGTAGGGAGTAGGGCGAAGGTGTGCAAATGTGTAATGTGTGCAAAGTGTGTAAAGTGAACAGTGAAGCTGTGCAAATGACTGGGGGGATCGAGTCCAGAAGTTGTTTGAAAGTGAAAGTGCTGGAGTGTATTAGAGTTCTGTCCTATGAAGTGTTGTGGTTGTTGAGAGCTTGTATAGCCTGCAGGAAGAAGCTCCTTCTTATTCACTCTGTGTTGGACTTCATGGAGTGGAAGCGCTTTCCTGATCGCAACAGAGAGTCCATTGTTGGGGTGGCTGAGGTCGGTCACTATCTTCCTGGTCCTGGTCCAGCACCACTTGCTGTAGATCAATTGAAGGTCAGGAAACTTGGTACAGATGACACGTTCAGCTGATATGGAACCACCCTCTGTAGGGCTCGCCTATCCTGCATGGTGCTGTTCCCGAACCAGGTTGAGATGTTTCCCGTGAGGATGCTCTCTGTGGTGCAGGAGTAGAAGTTCCTGAGCACCTTGGAGGGCAGTCTAAAGTCTCTCCGGCGTCTGAGGTGGTAGAGATGCTGCCGGGCCTTTTTCACCATGGTGTTGATGTGACAGGACCATGACAGGTCCTGCGTGATGTTAACACCGAGGTAACGGAAGCTGTCCACTCTCTCCACTGGGCTCCTGTTGATGACAGGGGTCTGGTAGGTCCTCTTCTGCTTGGTACTAAAGTCCACTATCAACTCCTTTGTCTTGCTGACGTTCAGGTGGAGATTATTTCCTCTAATATAATGTATTATATTAATATTTTTAAAGAATACAATACACATGTCCTAATAGTAAAACCTGTTTTTTCCAGGAACCTGATATGAGTTGTGAACATGATGTGTCGTGTTTTTTGTTCGAGTTTCTGCTGCTTTGTGTGACTGTGGGTATCTGTTATGTTTGCTATTTGCGAATAACCACGCGGACTCTCGACACGCGGTATGCTTCTTTTTCTCTTTTACAGCAACACCCACAACCTGGAACACACACAAAACGCACACACCCCCCCCCCAGGAGGAACGGCAACAACACAATATAACTAGGCGACCGGGGTTGACTACCCAGAATGCCAGCATAGCCATGTGGGTTATTCTGCCACGTGACAGGCTATGCCCTAACTACGTGGTGCACTATTCAGTCACATAGTCCTTGAGGTAAGCCGGTCTACAGCGGACACGGACAGGGCGTGGTGAAACTGCGCTCGCCCGGCCTCCAGCCTCCACTGGACAGCTCCGTGTATCATGGAGGTAGGTCCTCCACTAGGTCCAAGTCACTAGCCATGGAGTAAGGGTCTACGGGGGTGGGCGGTGACATCTTCTTGAGCGGGCTCGCATGCCACTTCGTACCATCAATGTATATAATGTATAAATGTATAAATACATTATAATTTTTCTTAGTCTAGCACCCAACACTCTCCGAGCATGTTCTTCAATGACAAGTCTAAGCCTTATCAGGGCTCTTAGTTTGTATACTTGATATTCTATAGAAATCGAACGAGAATTGCTGGTGTCTTCCCATTGTAAGTCGCTTTGGATAAAAGCGTCTGCCAAATAAAGTAAAGTAAAGTATCAGCCAGGCGGAAAGTGGCCAAGCCCAGCCGCCCCGTAATCTGCACTGGTTCAGACCAAAAGGAAAGGAGCTTGTTGTCCCGGTGAGGCCGACGAACCCTGACCCAATCATGGACTGCCAGACAGGAAGGTGTCACCTTCCGTCGGCGATCAAAGGACTGCTTCATCCGGCGCTGAGAAGCCGAAACCCTGTGACGCAGGGCCGCTGCAGTAAGCGGAGGAGGCTGTGGCCGCAGCCGGTCTAATGGAAGCTGCAGCTACCCAGCATGAGGAGAGCTGGGGAGACGCCAGTGGTGGAATGGAGAGATGATCTGTAATGAAGCAGGGTGTGCTGCAGGGCTGAGGAAAAGGCCAAGCCATCGGCCAGGTGAGCCCGAACACCGTTCTTCAAGGTCTGGTTAAACCTTTCCACGCCACCGTTAGCCTCTGGGTGGTAGAAAGCGGTGCGTGTGTGTCGAATCCCCCTGTCCCCGAAGAATGTCTGAAAATCCATGGAGGTGAACTGAGGCCCATTGTCTGTTGTAATGGTGTTGGGAAGGCCCCACCTTGAGAACAGACAGTCGAGGAACTCCATGGCCTCCTGGGACGTGACCGAGCCTGTGGAGGAGATCTCGGGCCATTTTGAGTACAGGTCATAGGCAACCACTAGAAAACGCTGATGATACGGGAGGGCCCGTCTTTCCACTGACGAGACAGGCTGAGCAGTCCTTCACCGCAAATTCAATATCCCTGTCGATCCCAGGCCACCACACCCTGTCACGGCAGCGCTGCTTGACTTTTACCATGCCTAGGTGTCCCTCATGAGCCATGGCCAGGATGCGAGGTTGTAGGCTGCCAGGGATGACGGCCCTGAGTCCCCGCGCCACACAGACCTCATTCCAACAGGACAGCTCATCTTTAACCCGATGAAATGGCACCAGATCCTTGGGCACTGTGCGTGGCCACCCCTCTCGAATGCAAGTGCAAAGCTGCGATAGCACTGAGTCTTGCGCTGAAGCCAGTTGGAGGTCCTGTAGAGACACAACCTCCCGGAGTGGCCCATGAAGCATGTGGATAAGCTCTGGCTCCAGTGTATCTGTGGCTGGGCCTGGGGGAGTGTCTGGAGTGGCCCTGGAAAGGAGGTCTGCCACAACATTGTCCCGGCCAGGGGTAAACAGCGGAGTGAAATTATATTATTATATGTGGGTGGTAGTAGCATACTACTGCATAGTAGCTACTACCACCCACATATAATAATATAATTTCATATATATATATGTGTGTGTGTGTGTGTGTGGTAGTAGCCTAGTGGGTAACACACTCGCCTATGAACCAGAAAACCCGGGTTCGAATCCCACTTACTACCATTGTGTCCCTGAGCAAGACACTTAACCCTAAGTTGCTCCAGGGAGACTGTCCCTGTAAAATACTGATTGTAAGTCGCTCTGGATAAGGGCGTCTGATAAATGCTGTAAATGTAAATGAAAATATTGGAGGAGCCTCTCCGACCAGCGGTGGAGCCGGAGCGGTCTGTGCCCCGTGCCTGAAGATGAGTGTAGGGTCGTTAGGGCCTGATGGTCCGTGCGGAGGGTGAAATGTCGGCCATACAAGTATATATGCCACCGCTCACACGCCCAGACACAGGCCAGTGCCTCCCGCTCCCCAACTGAATACTTCTGCTCGGCCGGAGTCAAGAGACCGGGAGGCAAAAGCAATGGGTGCTCAGAACCATGTTGGCACTGAGAAAGGACGGCACCTAGCGCTACACCAGAAAAGTAGGGCATGACAGGTCAAAGTGAGCAAGCACCGGTGGTGAGGTAAGCTGGGCCTTTAGCTGACGGATGGCTGAGGAGCAGGCTGAGGACCAGGCCCATGGGGCTCCGGTTTTCAGAAGCGTACGCAAAGGGGCTGTAGTGGCAGAGTATTGAGGGAAAACGCAAGTCGTATGCAGTCATTCCAAGAAAGGATGCGAGCTGGGCTGGGCTGGAGGGCTCAGGGAGACGTGTGATGCCCTCTCCAGACAGGCGAAAGCCCACAAAATCGACCGCTGGCACAGTGAAGACACATTTGTCCCCATTCAGCGTAAGATTGTGACCTGCCAGGATCTTGAAGACGCGGTCCAGGTGCTCATCATGTGATGCGAGGGTTGGACCATGCACCACAATGTCATCCAGATAAATCTCTACCCCCGAAACTGCAGCAAAGATGGTGGACATGATTTTCTGGAAGCAGCTAGGGGCAGAGCTGAGGCCGAAAGGCATCCTAGTATAGCGGAAGACGCCCATGTGTGTGACAAAAGCGGTCAGGTTGCGGCTCTCGGGATGCAGCGGAACTTGAGAGATAACCCTGTCGAAGGTCTAGTTTGGAGAAGACAGTAGAACCATGGAATTTAGCGGCCAGCTCCTCCACAGTAGGCAGCGGGTACTTGTCAGGTACAACAGCTGTGTTGACCGACCTTAGATCCACGCACGGCCGCAGAGTCCCGGACTTCTTCCGTGCCAGCACCAGGTTGGAGACCCAGGGTGAAGCATCAATCCGCTCAATTATTCCCAGATCGAGCAGGTTGTTGAGTTCCGCAGTGACCATCACGAAGAGCCAGAGGAAGGCGGCGCAATGGCTGAATGACCGGTCGCACGTCTGGTTTGAGCAAGGGCTGGTGGTTAAATGCGGTGAGGCAGCCCAGGCCAGTGAACAGAGAGGGCCAGCGTTGCTGCCAGGGTGAGCCCACCGTGAGAATGGTGGCACCATCCACATCAATCAGTGAAAAGCCCAGACTGCTGAACAAGTCCAGACCCATTAGGTTAGCCCCGTGACGCGAGACGTGAAAAGTAAAAGACGGTAAAGTTACACTCTGATACTGAAGTGGTAGGGAAACTGTGCCTACTATGTCTATTTTGGAATTCCCATACCCACTCAGGAGCTCACAGTCAGGGTGGAGGGTATGATGGGAAAAAAACTGCTTGACAGTGGCCAGGTTCAGCAAGGAGCGTGAAGCCCCTGTATCCAGCAGCAGTGGCAGTGGAACACCATCCAGTCGTACCACACACGTTTTAAATGGGGGAGATGCTGCAGGAACAGAGTGAATAGTAGTAGGTGGCGCTGGAGAAGATGGCCTCTGAGGGCGGCCGGATGCGGCTGAACGGCAAACACGAGCGAAATGGTTACGTTTCCCGCATTGTGAGCAGGTTTGGCCATTAGCCGGGCAGTTCAGCGCCCTGGTGTTATGCGTGGAGGATCCGCAGTTTCCACACGGGCGGCGGGTGGACGCGCCGCGGCGAGCGGCGTAGTTTACGGGGAGGCCGTGGTCAGGTGTGTCGTCCCGGAGCGCAGGCGGCTGGACAGTAAGCGTGGGCACTGCGGGCTGAAGAGAGGGTACCGGCGCCAGGCGAGATGCTAATTCGGCTGCTGACTCCATCTGAAAAGCCAGTTCCACAGCTTTGGCGAGCGTGAGGTCGTCCGAGGACATAATTAACTTTTCACGGATTCTGGGATTGTTTGTATGCTCTGCCAATTGATCCCGAATGAACTCGTCTTCCATTGTTCCGAACTTACAGAAACTCGCCAGCCCCCGCAGGTCCGTCACGTAATGGTGAACCGACTCGCCCGGTTGCTGCCTCCTCTGGTGCAGGATAACGCTCGGTGGGGCGGCGAAATGCGCGGCCAATTTTGCGACGCCGTCCGCATACGTTATGTCGGCTCCCAGGGTCCTGAAGACCCGCTGCCCTTCCGTGCCCAGGTTATGGAGCAGCAAGGCTCACAGACGCTGGTCAGGAGAATCCGCGAGGCCGTCGGCCGTGAGATACGTCGAAAAGGATTCAAACCAGCGGTCCCAGGGCACCGGCGGCTCGCCGGGCAAACCCAGAAAAGGAGGTGTAGGAGGTAGAAAAAACTCCATCCTCGTCGCCAAATGTTGTGTTTGCTATTTGCGAATAACCACGCGGACTCTCGACACGCGGTCTGCTTCTTTTCCCTTTTATTTCCGTATACCCAGAATCCCTTACAGCAACACCCACAACCTGGAACACACAAAACGTACACTGCCCATGTGCATATGTAACAGGTGCTCCTCGGGATGACCCTGGAAACAATACGGTGCTCCAACGTAGCCAGAGGAAGCCTGCGCGTTGCCGGTAGCGCAGACTGCGCCGACACGCGTGCGCTCGCCCGTTCACCCTGCCCGTGGACGGCGAAGTCGTACGCCAGGCCCGTGTCCGAGCACGGAGCTAAGAGGCTAAGCTAATCGCCGGAGACTTCAGACACCAGCGAATATTACAACGCACCTCTCACCGAGATACTGTAAACCATAGTGTCTAACTGATTCGTTCCTCCAAACAAACATACCGTTAATATCTGGTTATTTATCATTTCTTTTTCCCACAGTGTATTACTCTGTTCTTTCTTGTTTCTCCCACGTTTTGCCGCGAACTCTCTTCCTTTTTCCCGCGTGCTCCATTTCCTTTCCTATTGTCCCTCCCACCATCGCTGATAGGTCAGAACATCACAGATAATAAAAGGAAACAGAAATAATACTGAATAATATTTAACAATAATTATTAACATAAAATGAACATAATAACCTAAACACATTCGAATACGTTTCTCTGGGTTACACATGGTTTACTGTGCTGCTGTACCCTGTGCCCAAACCCTCCTTTACACCTTACTGTACATTTTATGGATGTAATGGACATAATAGGGCAGTGGTGGCCTAGTGGTTAGGGAAGCGGCCCCGTAATCAGAAGGTTGCCGGTTCGAATCCCGAGCCGCTAAGGTGCCACTGAGGTGCCACTGAGCAAAGCACCGTCCCCACACACTGCTCCCCGGGCGCCTGTCATGGCTGCCCACTGCTCACTCAGGGTGATGGGTTAAATGCAGAGGACAAATTTCACTGTGTGCATCGTGTGCTGTGCTGCTGTGTATCACATGTGACAATCACTTCACTTCATTTATAGATGAATACCGGCTTATATTAGCAGCAGTGGTTCCGTGTTGCAGGTTTAATGTATTAAAAGTCTGTGAGACTCTGGGATGGAGGAATGTGGAGTAACTGTTGGGTTTTTGCTCTAGTTATGTGATATTTTTCACCACGGTGCTTCTCGGGCGCAGTAATTTCAGTTTTTCACTGTGGTACAGGTTACCGCTTCCACAGGCTCTTCCAATCCACTCCAGAGCTTCTCCTGCAGGTTGTCGTATCCAGTGAGTACAGTAGCTGCTGTCAGTCACTGAATAACCAGACACCTTGCAGGTCAGGGTCAAAGGTTGACCAGGCGGCTGGACCACAGAAGGTATCTGTGTGAGTTCAACGTTACAGTGAACCTCTGCAGACAGAAACAGAAGATCAACATTTCATAAACACACATGGATTATTAACACCAATTTTACACAATTTACATCATAACGAAGCGTCTGAAGTGAAACTCACTTAGAGCAGCTGCCAGTAGCAGCAGCAGCAGTGGAGATGCAGAAGGCATGGTGGTCTTGTCTGAATGAAGGGTCCACCTTCCTCTTTAAATAGAGGAGGTTCCGAATGTTCGAAAATTTTTATGACAAATTTACATAATAAAATCTATTTAAATAATAACAATGTGCATAAAGGCACATTGTTAGAAATCTTTACAGTTAAATTTTTTTATTTCAAAATTACATTTAAATATAATATAGTAGACTATATTTTTTTACATCCATCAGTAAATTCATTCATTTTTAAAATCACTACATAAAAACCCTAGGAAGTAGTAGAAGGTAACAGGGTCACTTCTTAAATTAATTCCTTTGAGAGAAATGCATTTTTTGAATTTCTCAAACATGGTGTGAAACATGGTCTTTTAATGCACTTAACTATGGTTTCCTATCAAGAACAAGAACATTTCTTACTGACCTTGATCTTCTGAAAGATAGTATACATGGTAGTTATGGTCGAAATTATTGGTTCTCTTTAGCCTTTAATATTTCGTGATTATGACAGATTTCTATAATATTCATGTCAGAGTAATAAATTATGTTCCATGAGTGATATTAAAGTACATTTCCTATAGATTTTGAAGCAAATTTGAAGACTTTGACTTTCACACCAGTGCAAGTTGAAAGGGAGGACTTTAATATTGGAGTCCAGTATTTGGTCTTTCTACTTTGTCCACCACTGAGGAATCTGTGAACGCTGGGTTTATGTTCAGCGCTGCAGTATTATGTGTCACTGTGGGTCTCTGGCACAGTAATAAACAGCCGTGTCTTCACTCTTCAGCTGGTTCATCTGCAGATAGAGCTCATCCTTGCTGTTGTCTCTGGAGATGGTGAACCGACCCTGAACAGCTTGAGAGTAATATATGCTGATATGCTGCCGCTGCTAATATATGCGACCCATTCCAGGCCTTTTCCAGGTGCCTGTCTGTTCCAAGCCATTCCATAGCCACCAAAGTTAAACCCTGATGCTGTACAGGTCAGTTTATGAGATCCTCCAGGATTAATGAACGCTGGTCCAGACTCAGTCAGAGTCTGACCTCTGCAACCTAAATCAAATAAAATCATGTTTATTTCCACAGTCTAGTAATCCAGTAATATCATATAAAATGCTCAGAACATTGATCCTCTTACTGTGTATGTAGACCAGGATGAGTATGAAGTGACAAAATGTCTTCAGTTCCATTATAAGTATATAAAAATACAATTTCAAATACGTATTTCTAACTCTGACATGAGCTCAAGTGAACTTGTGCTTTATAAAGAGATGTAGTGGGAGGGTATTTGCATATCCTGCCCTAGAGGCTTGAAAAGGAATCGGTGTAAATTATGTTTTGTTGTTGTTGTAAAAATACATATAATAATACAATGTATATTATGGCCCTACTGCAGCCATTTGTGTTTAAACCAATGACATGAAAATGGTAGAAATATTGGTAAATAATAATTTTTTCACCCATGGGAAATTGCAAAATTATATTTAATAAATACTTTAATTGCAGAATGTTTATATTCATATTTGCTCCCCTGTATTGAAGATGGTTATTACATTGAAAACAGATTATGCGAAGGAGAACTTGCACTTAAATTTTTTTGGAACATTTAAATCTACTGAAATAGAACAAAAATGATCATGAATGGCATTATATTTGGATCAAGGAAAAGAAAATTCCCTCTAAAATGAAGGAAGAATGTCCACACATTCTTCCTTCATTTTAGAGGGAATTTTCTTTGAAAGACTTGACCTTATTGAGTTATTTTTCTTGAGTTATTTCTGTGCTCCTGATTTGTAGTCAAGACCGCCTAAACCAAGACCAAGACCGAAAACATTACTCAGCTCAAATTTAGAAAAATTCCATTGGTGTAAAGTATCATTAATCATTAAAATTCAGATTCAGTTATCTTTTTCATTAAATTGTCCATGTATCTCACACTTAAAATCTCCCAGACTTTACAAGGAATCTCCGATAATTACATGGACTGATGGAAAATGATATTCGAAGCAAGATTTTGTGTCACTGCACTGGTTGCCGGTTTATTTTCGAATTCAATTTAAAATCGTATTTATTTTTTTAAGGCCCTAAATGGACAGGCCCCACCCTATATAACAGATCTTTTTCATTTTCAGCAAACTCCTAGATCTTTAATATCGAGCAGCAACACCCTCCTCCACATCCCCAGATCCCCAGAAAGGTCCCAGGCTTCGCAATCTATTTTGTCCCCTTCAGCTCTTCCTAACGTTTAAATTTTTTAACTATTATTATAGTTTTAAGTCATTTTCTTCAGTTCCCCATTTTTATTATTATTATTTTTTTATTGACTTACTTTTTTTATTTATTTTATCCCTATTTTTGCTTGTGTGTCCTTTTATGCCTGTACAGCACTTTGGTGCAGTGGAACTGCTGTTAAAGTGCATTAGAAATAGTTGACTTGACTTGACTAGGAGGAAAAATTGATCTTCTGACTAAAAACAGCTAATTAGCTCTGTCTCTCTGAGTTGTTTTTTACCACCAATCCATAATACAGAACTTTCCTAATGTGTGGTAAACAGCAGTAAAAATGAGGTGCAGATCTTAACAGACAGAATTTTAATTTACCAGTCTATATAATTACAAATTGTTAGTTTCTTTTCTCAAAATAAGGTCTTATTCAACATTGATCCATTTCTATAACAAGATTAAATTAAAAGCAGACCAGAGGTCACTCAGTTACAGCCGCTAATAAGTTCTTCACTCACTCACTTTTCATCAGCGCTTTAAACCTTTACTTGCTTATTCATGCCCACCACATCATGAATCGGAAGCCACCACAGGTCTTGTACCCCTACTGGCTGGTTCCATCAGAAGTATGAGGGACAGCAGACGTCTCATTACTGGATGGTTTTTGTCATTCTCTGTATCAGTGTGGTAGCTATATCTCCCTACACAGTGACACACTCCATCTCAAAAACACTTCCTCCTGTGTCCCTGCTGTATTGCCACCAACCCTTCAGGGCACCGATTCTTACAGATACCACAGGAACAGACGGACGGGTCAGAGAAACAGAAGAATGGGCAAGGCAGTGGTGGCAAGTGGGTCTTTATATACAGGTTGTGGGCCAGGAGAGACAGGTGCTGGTGAGCAGAGCAGATGGGCTGAGAGTGTGACAAGTTACATAAAATGCAGCGCAGACTCTAAAAATGGCTACAAATTACTAAAACATTTCCTATAATCACCAGCAAATTATGAATTCAAACATTGCTCAATTGGTAAAAAATCTTTCATTGAATCTGATTGTGACACTTGCCAAAAATTGTTTTACCAAGAACTGATGAGGCTTTATTTTTATCATTATAGTTTTACTTGTAAATGGAAACCATGCCTAACATTAACATTAACATAGTCAATTTCAAACTGATTTAAAAGACAAAGAAGTTTCCAGAGTTTGGACACATTTAATATGCCAGAGAATGCCGATTTAAAACCGATTGTGCAGCACCACCTAGTGACGCTTCCTAATATGACACTTAATACCAATAAACCGTTGCATCTTAGAATCAGGGGTCCTCTGTTTCATCGATAAGCATTAAAAAGCTTCAGGACCCCCGGGGATTTGTCTCTTATGTATTAAAATGGATCAACAAAACACAATAAAACATGTTCATAAGAAAAATTCAGCTCCATGTTGGAGATCGGCTGCTTTAAAATGTTCATGCTGTTTTTTTTTTTTTAAATGAATTTGGTCTCCTAAATCTTATTCTTATATGTGTATTTATTCCAGAGTTTGTTACAGGCGTGTCTTGTTAAAATACATTGAAAAGGAAACATAAATGATGACTTAATATGACATAACATTTAAAGAGTTACTGTAATAATTTTCCATGACCAGTTATGTGATAAAAATACTGCCAGGAAGCAGCTGCCAGGAGCAGCAGAACTGTAGACAACATGGTTTACTGTGATGCTCATCTGCAGAATGATCAGTGGACCCTGATCTTAATATATAGACAGCAGTGAATTTGCATTGAAAATGAATATGAAGATTAATGTCTAATAAAAGTCAAAACACTCGAGCTGTTTTTATAAAAACCTAATTAAACATTTCCTGTTTTTTATCTCACATTCACAGCAGCTTACTCTCATGTGTAGTGTGTTGCTTGGTTTAACTGTTATGTTCATGGCTGAGGACAGTAGACGGACTGAGGGCGTGGCAACAGGTGAGGGCAGACGGGCTGAGGGCGTGGTAACAGGTGACTGCAGACAGGCTGAGGGTGTTGCACAAGACTGAGGACGTGAGATAATTGAGTTTTTGCTCTTATATGAAACAAAACTATACAAAGGAAATATGAGGAGTTTATGTTCAGCGCTGCAGCATTATGTTTCACTGTGGGTGTCTGGCACAGTAATACAGAGCCGTGTCTTCACTTCTCAGGTTGTTCATCTGTAAGTAAAGCCTGCTGCTGGAGTCATCCCTGGAAATGGTGAATCTTCCTGTTACAGACTGGGAATAGTAGATGGGTGTACTGGCTGTGTGAATAATTGCGATCCATTCCAGGCCTTTTCCAGGCGCCTGTCTGATCCAGTTCATAGCGTAGCTTCCGAACGTAAATCCAGAGGTCGTACAAGTGAGTTTATGTGATTCTCCTGGACGTTTAACCACCGACTCGGACTCTGTCAGTACCTGACAGTGAATACCTGTAAAAAAAACACAAGAATAACAAAACATGAAATTTATCAAAAAAAAAAAAACTGACCTGTAAGGCACACAATTGCTAAAAGGAAAATAGACAATATATTCATCATGATCATTTGAAATAGATAAGAGGAAGGTGTGACATGATCTTCATATTTTCTGAAGTATAAATGCATGCAGGTTGTGCCTGTTTTGCATGGTTTTGGGTAATAAATATACTACTTGGGGGGGGGGGGGGGGGGTGTGGACCAGAGGAAACAGGAAGTCATGTCAAATGTGTAGTTTGGTTTTTGTGTTTTGGGTGGGAACTTCTTTGTGTCTCGTTGGTCATTCAGTGGTCGGTCCCATGCTCCTGACCTTCTATCTGCAAGATGTTCTCCTGTAGGAACCAAAATTTTTTTTCGGCTCTGGGTTTGGTACTGTGCTCACCTTTACTAGTAATAATCCGGGTTACCAGCAGTAATCAGTCTAGATATGAGTCGTCATGTGAGGAGCCTCAGTGTTGCCCACCCTCTAGTGGCAAAAATGCAGTAAACAGGACGCAATCTCATATTTTGACACCGACCTATTGATTGCTATTTTTCTCAAGATGCGCTTTTTTTTATTATTGTGTGTTTTGTGCTTTTTACCTTATTGGAATGATGAAGAGCCTGGCTGACTGATATCAGCATCAGTATGTGAGATAACTGGAGCAGTTTGGAGAAGAGGAGGTTTTTGTACAGAGAGACACGTTGTTCACCACACTGTGGTTACGAACACAGTAATACACAGCACTGTCTTCACTCTGGATACGTTGGGCTTGTAGAAACACGGTGTTGCTGGAGGTGTCTCTGGTGAAACTCATCTTAGTCTTAAGTGACCCACTTGAGCCACTGTCACCACCACCACATATCCATCCAAGCCATTCCATTGGTTTTCCTGAAGCGTGTCATATCCAGTGCAATAAGATTTAACAGAGTACCCTGAGATTTTGCAGGAAATGGAAAAAGAGTCTCCTGGCGGGACCACCATGGATCTGGGCTGGATGAGTTCAATGCAGTGAACATCTGTCAGAGAGTAGAAATAGAAATAGAATCAGAGCTTCCTAATGGAGATGAGTAACTTGATGGATTCGACACTTACAGGAGACAGCAGCTAGCAGCAGCACTACAGATGCAGGAGACATGGTTCTGAGGAGGAGCTGGCTGGATGGTGGCCCTTCATGATGCACCTCTCTTTAAATGTAAAGAGGAGTGAGGGAGGGCATGCACATTTGCATTCCATTTTATGTTAATTTGTACTTTTTTTCATGACATAAAAAGACATACATTTTTTAATCAAATATTTATTTGCTCTAAATGAATTTTTATTAGGGGTGTCTTTAAAATAAGAAGTGTCATTAAATAAACCTGAATTGCTCACACAGGTGTAGATAAGTATCTAGATGGTGGCTTATTCCATTCCAGATTATCAGTGCAGCTCCTCTCTTTTCATCTGTATGTTTTATTAAGAATGTTCTAAAGTTAAATCTGGAAAGAGGGATGTAGTGCTAACACCGACCTTTAGCTAAATCAAATTTAATCCCATTACGATCCTTGAAGAAACCATCTCTAGGAATAAATATACTTTTGGTTAGTTTTCATCTTTATTTGTAGACCACTTTATACAACCACTAAAGCTCTGTACAGAAGAACAAATGAAAGATGTAGGAGCTCCCATAAATTAAAAATTAAACAAAAATAAAAAATGGACACCAAGCAGGTGAGAACAGCAGCCATAAAAAAGAAAGAAAAGTAAAATTACAAAAAACGAGAAAAATATTAAGGAATAATCATCTCACTGTCTCACAAAACCCAGCCACTGGGGACACATGTGACCGTATGTTTCTTGTTGCTGATCCCAGTCCTGGTAAATGGGGAGGGTTGCGTCAGGAAGGCCATCCGGCGTAAAAATATTTTATACTGTGGCGACCCCTAAAGGGAGCAGCCTAAAAATGGACGTCATTCCAGGTCATTCCACATTTTAGAGGCAGTAACAAGTGCACGCTTAGTTTTAGGCCCGGAGACTATGGGTGTACAAGGGCAGGCAGGTAGAGCGGGTAAAGACCACTGAGGGATGTAATAAGCAAATAGCAGAATGAATCCTAAAATATGTGGGAGTGAAATGAGTGGAGTGAGGCTCATATTTATACTGGGGACATTTATGTGTGCCAATGATACAGAGATATTCTGTAAGTAACTCAGCTGTAGTTTTCATCTTGGGCCTGGGGGAAGTAGGTTCTTGTACGTCTGCTGTGGCTCTTCAGTCACTGTGACTCCTTGGCGCAGTAGTACAGTCCGGTGTCGTCATCCCGGAGGCTGTTCATCTGTAGGTACAGCTTGCTGTTGGAGTCGTCCCTGGACACGGTGAACCGGCCCTGGACCGACTGGGAATAATAGATGGGAGAACTCTGTGTACTGATGTACGCAATCCACTCCAGGCCCTTCCCAGGAGCCTGTCTGACCCAGTGCAAGTACAAGCTGCTGAACGTGAAGCCGGATATGGTGCAGGTCAGTGTATGAGAGTCTCCTGGTTTTTTGATCCCGGGTTCGGACTGAGTGAACGTCTGACACCGATTACCTGTCAGATTAAAACATGCAGATTAAAATGTATATTGCAACGGTAGGAATAAAAGATTTTAAATGCTTTTTTAAAAGTTTTTTTTTTCCAAGCAAACATACCCACCTGACAAACATGCTGCAAGCAGAAAGAAACTGAAAGCAGAAATCATTTTGAGATTCAGGAGGAAAATCCTGAGAACGTGTCCGGAATTGACAGCGTTGGATATATGTGAGGTCTTGCGTGAGTTTTGCATGAGTTTTTGCCTGCAGGGTTACATAGGATGCGTGAATAAATAAGGGGGTGGGGCTATCACTGTGTCCCCTGGGTGCCACACCCAGCGATGCCAAATAATGAAGGTTTAGCCAAGTATGCCACCGAGTGGCTGGCTGGGAAACTACTGCAGCTAAAGAGACCTGCTTCAAAATGGCAAGAAATATGTAATATATGTAATAATAAAATAATAATGTATTAATGCATTTTGAAGTTAATGTACTATATTTTTCATATTTGCAGCATGAAAAGTCTTCCATCTTCAGTCTGTGGTCCTACTTCCTCTGAAATTTGACGCGTGTGGTTTTTTGCATGGCAGCTGCATGAACTTGAGTCACTGTGGCTGTCGAGCACAATAATACACCGCGGTGTCTTCTGCTCTCAGACTCTTGGCCTCTAGATACTGCATACTGGACGACGCCTCCTCAGTGATGATGAACTGGCCTTTCAGAGACTCTGCGTAGCCTGCCGAGTTTGATCCGGTGCTCATGTATCCAATCCACTCCAGGGCCTTCCCAGGCTTCTGCCGTATCCAGTGTATGTTGTAGCTGGTCAGTGAGTAACCGGAGACTTTACACAGCATTTTCACACTCTCACCCGGCTGTTTCATCTGATCCGATGACTGTTCCAGTTTAATCTCACAGCTAATGCCTGGAAAACAGAAGCTTGTTGTAAGTCGCGTTTCGCACGATGCTTCGTCCTCCATCAGTATTTTACTCACTCGTTAAAGCCATCAACACAAGCACAACACAACATGTGGCCTTCGGTGCCATTGATGCTCCCTTGGAATTCTGCTAAATGACTAACATAGCTGAATGTGGGATTATATAAGGTGGGGTTTGGTTTGTGTGTGTGTGTGTGTGTGTGTGTGTGCACTTTGCATATCCCACCTTCTACTTGAGTAATAAAATGCTTCTGACCACAACTTTCTCTATTGCAGTTGTGTATTGTTGATTTTTTAAGAAGAATAGTATTTAATAAGAATAGTAAAGAATAGAATAGTATAGTAATGCTGATGGCTCAACAAATCTAGGGAACGTTTGTAAACCCAGACACCCTTTCCATATAGTTAGTTCATTAATAATGCATAGTTACAGAATGATAATAAGGTGCAGGTTCCTGGAGCATTAAGGGAATTAAGAATCAATATGTATTTATTAATTTCTTATTCATTAAATCATAACAAATGTCAGTAATAAAAACTGTTCCTGATTCCACGGTTGTGTATCCTGATTGTGTCTAGATTGTATTTTTCTCTGTTCTGCGTACTGATGTGAGTTTCCACATTCTCCATGCGTAGCGTGCACAGTAGTATACGCCTGTGTCTCCAGCCTGTAGTCCCTGGCCTCGCAGTTGTTGTGTTGGTAGACGTGTCTCTGGAGACGCCGAATCTGTTTTTCAGTGAGTCTTTCTGGTCCGTATTACCATTGCTATACATTATATTGATCCACTCTAGAGCATCTCCTGTTCTCTGCCGGATCAATGCTGTGGAGTAGCTGGTAACTGAGTAGGAGACCATCGTCAAGGGTTCACCTGTAGCAGTAGCAGTAGACACCTGAAAAGCCAAGCAACATAAATTCTTCAACACCACAGAGTCATAACATCTGAAAATATGTTTGTAGCACTTAAAACAAGAAGCTGCAAGCAGCAGGATTGCTCTGGGTATCATGTCTGCGCTGAAGCTGGAAATGAACTTCTGGACACTTCAGAGCTCAGGAGCTGCTGGGGTTTCAGAGGAGCAACTCACATGAGGAGAGAACTTCAGGGGGATTTGCCTACATCGTTTGTGGCGTGTAGACGAGGTGATAGGAGGTATGGACACTGAAGTGCCCTTGATCAAGGTACCGTTCCAACATGCCTACTTTCATGGCTGCCCACTGCTCACTAAGGGAGACAAGTTAAATGCAGAGGACACATTTCGTTGTGTCATCATCTTCTATGCTGTGCATCGCAATGACAAAAACAATCACTTTTACGATGCCTTCAGCTCACATGGCATGAACAGTAACGGTCGTGTTTACGTTGGTTCATCCGCCTGCAGCAGGACATCAGGGAGCCTCTGAGCAACACACTGCTCCCCGGGCGCCTTTCATGGCTCCCTCAGGGGATACGTTAAATGCAGAGGACAAATTTCACTGGGTGCAGTGCTGTGGTGTGACATGTAATCACTTTCATCTGACAGAGGTTCATCAGGCTCCACTGGAGGGCTTGGCCTTTTTATCTCTGACCTCCCAATAATTCAATTCCTTTGAATTGGTGATATCTCTGATATCCCGATAGTGTGAATCCCTCATTCCAGCTGCACTATCAAGGGGGTGAGCAGGAAGACACATGAGCAGTCCAGGCGAAATGATGTCAATCTACAAGAAAACACCGGGATAAGTCCGCAAATGATGCGCGGGCGAGGATTCAAGATGGCGGCCAGATGTTTGTGGACCAAGACGACCCAATCTGCGCCTGTTTCCGAGTGGTCGGCCACGGGTTTGAGCCCACATCCCCCTATGGTAGGTGCACCTGTGACCATGACATGCATTTAATTTCACTTCAGAGGGAAATTTTGTGTCTATGCTGTTCATTTGACGTCTAATGTAATTTTATGTAACTGTTTCATTAAGCTCTACCATAAAAAAAATGTTGAGTTCAGATTTAAATGAACAACAGAAAAAAAATTCAAAACCTTATTTAATGTATCTTAATAATAAGGGTTTCGATATAAATTAAGTAAATGTTTTGCGTGAAAACGGCAATGCATTGTGTTGTAATTAATTAATAAATGTACATTGCACAAGTGATAAATTGTGAACATGATCTGTGTGGTGTTTTTTGTTCGAGTTTCTGCTGCTTTGTGTGACTGTGGGTATCGAGCGCAGTAATAAACAGCCGAGTCTTCAGCCTGCAGACGGTTTCCAGTCAGAGTCACTGTGTTACTAGACGTGTCTCTGGAGACCGAGAACTTGTTTTTTAGAGAATCTTTATGATTTGTGCTGCCATCATAGTAGATGTTATTTATCCACTCCAGGGCTTTTCCTGCTGGTTGTCTGATCCAGCCTGTTCCATAGTAGCTGCTGTCTGTAATCGATGCTCCAGTCACCGTACAGGTAATACTCACAGTCTCTCCTGGCTTTATAACCAACCAGCTCGACTGTTTGTGCTCAATGTCACATTCCACCCCTGTAAAAGAAATTAGGATTCATTATTAAACATGAAAAGAACAAATATCTGTACATTTGTTTAAAAAAGGAAATAAAATCTCACAGGACACGGCGAGCAGCAGCAGCAGGAGAGCAGCAGGGAACATGGTTTGGGCTGAAACTGGAGATCAGGAGCTTCTGAGGGGTCAGAGCCACTGGGCCTTTTATTGGGAGGGAGGGAGGATTTGCATTCATTCATCTACTGAAGCAGCTGCGGCTGTAGAAGATCTGCTAGAGACCAGTTTCACAAGTGACATCACAGCGCCACCATGTGCTGCTGCAGGAAACGACAGCATCTGTACCAGCAGGTAGAGAAGAAAGGGGACTTTTTTATTTCTGTTTTTAGGATCTCTGCAGCAAGACAATAATAGTTTGAATCTGTGGATTAATCTCAAACCCTTAATTAAAGAGGCAGGATAAATTTTTTTGGGGTATATTTACCTTTTTAATTATTTATCTATTTTCAGATCTGGTGTAATTAACCCCGGAAAATACAGAGAAAATTAATCAGCTGTATAGTTATTAGTACAATATTTATTTTGGTTTTTTTTTTCATATGCAACATGCTGAGTTTTTGTTCAGGCTGCTGCTTGTTTTTATCACTGTGGCTCTCGAGCGCAGTAATACACAGCGGCGTCTTCAGTCTGGAGACGGTTCCCATGTAGAGTTAATGTGTTGCTGGACTTGACTTGGCTGATGCTGAACCTGTTATTCAGTTTACTGTTGTAAGCTGTGCTGTCATCATAGCATATTCTTCCAACCCATTCCAGACTTCTCCCTGCCTGCTGTCGTATCCAGTCTGTACAACAGCAGCCATCAGACAGTGAATATCCAGACACCTTACAGGAGAGGCTCAGTGTATCTCCAGGCTGCTTCATCACAGAGGTCGGTTGTGTGAGTTCAACGTTACATTCCACATCTGGAAAAAAGAAATATTCTTTTAAAATACAGAATCATAAAGGACTTCCCTGCTCCCACAACCAGAACTCACAGCAAGCAGCTGATAACAGCAGCAGCAGAAATGTGGGGAACATGGTTTGTGCTGAAGATGTCCTCAGATGACTGGACACCATACATTCAGGGATCATTTATATAATGAGCTGCCTTTATTTTGCATATGCAAATTTGCTAGTAGTTAAAACTCTGTTTTTTGTGCCTTTAAACAAATCAGAGCAACTTAATGGACCAAAGTCATTGTGTTCTGAACCCAAATTTAAAATCTTTATTTTTCTATATAATTGGACTCATATAAAGTATTAATATTTTCTTGCTTAATGCTTATTCAAGATGTTATGAGCTTTTTCTCTCGCCAGGTGCTCAGTTTCCTCTTTCTCTGTGAGGGTTTTTGTACGTCTGGTCATATTATTTTCCACACAGTGTGTCTCTAGCGCAGTAATACACGGCAGTGTCCTCAGTCTTCAGCTGGTTCATATTCAGGTAGAAATTACTGCTGTCCTTGGATGCTGTGAATCGGCCTTGAACTGCTGCTGCTGAGCTCCTGTCACTATCAGAATAATAATAAATAATCCATTCAAGCCCTTTTCCAGGAGCTTGACGGATCCAGTGCATGCTCGTTCCACTCAGAGAAAAGCCACTGCAGGCACAGGTCAACTTGTGGCTTCCACCTGGAGACAGGACCACTGGCTGCTGGGACTGTGTGAGGACAACCTGACCGTCCACACCTACAAACAGAGACAAGAGCATCAGTGGAGTGTTAATTCAGCCGCCTCTGTTGTAAACCTGACTGATGTGATGATGCTTGTTGGTTCTGTGTTCAGCTCACAGGATGCCAGCAGCAGCAGCAGCAGCAGGAACACAGAGAACATGATTTGTGTTGAAATCGAGACGCTGGTCGCCGCTCTTCTCTCACCTCTCTGATTCACTCGCGTCTTATACTGGACACAAGAAGGCCGGTATTAAGGATGGGAGGGGAGAGGTCAGATTTATTTGCATAGAGACGCTGCATGGAGGAACCTGAGTTCACACTTTTCTCTTTATAACAACCTGCTGGAACAGTGGAGCCTGAACGTTGTCTTCAGGACACACATGTCCACGTCTTTTACAACAACATTTATTTCTTATATAGCCCAAAATCACATACAGTATGTCTCAATGGGCTTTGACAGGCCCTACAGTTGACACACCCACACTTGACCCTTCTGCACACAAGGAAAAACTCCACACAAAAAAAACTCTAGGAGAGAGAAAAAAAGAAAGGAAGAAACCTTGGGAAGGAGTGATACAGAGAGGGACCCCCTTCCAGGGTAGAGTGAGCCTGCAAATGGTGTCAGTGCAGGGTTGGATATGATATAATAATAAGTCCTACGGTTGTAGGGTTGGAGAAGTCCAGGATGTATTCAGTGTCATGGTCTAGATTACGTGTCCAAACACACCTGGAATTTACTTTACATGTTGTGCTTCATAAAAAAATCTGCTGTCTTGGGCATTTACAAAAAATTACACATAGAAAGTCTACAGAGACAGAAATATTTTATTTCTGAAGCCAAAATGCACCGCTGGACTTTATAAACACAGAATTTACTGAATTTACAGAGTTACTTAATATCAAAGTGAAGTGATTGTCACATGTGATACACAGCAGCACAGCACATGGTGCACACAGTGAAATGTGTCCTCTGCATTTAACCCATCACCCTGAGTGAGCAGTGGGCAGCCATGAGAGGCGCCCGGGGAGCAGTGTGGGGACGGTGCTTTGCTCAGTGGCACCTCAGTGGCACCTTGACGGATTGGAATTCAATCCGGCAACCTTCTGGTTATGGGGCCACTTCCTTAACCGCTAGGCCACCACTGCCCCACTGTAATTCAGCAGTATTAAGATATTCGATTTTTTCTAACTTAAATTTTACTATTTCATAATTATAAGGCCTTTATCAAATATTTCCATTTTTTAAAAGGTCATTTGTGATATAAAACATTTTGGTGCATGGTTTCTGGTCCCCAACTGTATGTAAACAATTTTCACACATGATTAAGGATATTAGGTAAAAACAACCGGGCCAAATAGCCCCTCTCTGGTAGAGCTAGGGGGATAGGGACAAATGGCCCCTCTCTGGGAGTTCTAGTGTTAAGAGGCAGAATTATATTTTCTGGGGTACAATTACCTTTTTTACCTATTTATCTATTTTCAGATCTGGTGTTATTAACCCCGGAAAAATACAGAGAAAATGTATCAGCTGTATAGTTATTAGTACAATATTTATTTCGTTTTTTTGGAAATGTCTTCATATGCAACATGCTGAGTTTTTGTTCAGGCTGCTGCTTGTTTTTACCACTGTGGGTCTCAATCGAGCGCAGTAATAAACAGCGGCGTCTTCAGTCTGCAGACGGTTCCCAGTCAGAGTCACTGTGTTACTAGACGTGTCTCTGGAGACCGAGAACTTGTTTTTTAGAGAATCTTTATGACGTGTGCTGCCATCATAGTAGATGTGATTTATCCACTCCAGGGCTTTTCCTGCTGGTTGTCTGATCCAGCCTGTTCCAAGGTAGCTGCTGCTGTCTGTAATCGATGCTCCAGTCACCGTACAGGTAATACTCACAGTCTCTCCTGGCTTTATAACCAACCAGCTCGACTGTTTGTGCTCAATGTCACATTCCACCCCTGTAAAATAAATTAGGATTCATTATTAAATATGAAGAGAACAAATATCTGTACATTTGATTAAAAAAGGAAATAAAATCTCACAGGACACGGCGAGCAGCAGCAGCAGGAGAGCAGCAGGGAACATGGTTTGGGCTGAAACTGGAGATCAGGAGCTTCTGAGGGGTCAGAGCCACTGGGTCTTTTATTGGGAGGGAGGGAGGATTTGCATTTGTTCATCTACTGAAGCAGCAGCGGCTGTAGAAGATCTGCTAGAGACCAGTTTCACAAGTTACATTACAGCGCCACCATGTGCTGCTGCAGGAAATGGCAGCATCTGTACCATCAGGTATTTCTGTTTTTAGGATCCCTGCAGCAAGACAATAATAGTTTTAACATGTGGATTGATTTTAAATAGATGATTGAACAGGCAGGATTTATATATTCTGGGGTACAGTTACATTTTTAATTATTTATCTATTTTCAGATCTGGTGTTATTAACCCCGGAAAAATACAGAGAAAATATATCAGCTGTATAGTTATTAGTACAATATTTATTTGGGTTTTTTTAAATATCTTCATATGCAACATGCTGAGTTTTTGTTCAGGCTGCTGCTTGTTTTTATCACTGTGGGTATCGAGCACAGTAATAAACAGCGGAGTCTTCAGTCTGGAGACGGTTCCCATGTAGAGTTAATGTGTTGCTGGACTTGACTTGGCTGATGCTGAACCTGTTATTCAGTTTACTGTTGTAAGCTGTGCCGTCACCAGAGCATATTCTTCCAACCCATTCCAGACTTTTCCCTGCCTGCTGTCGTATCCAGTCTGTACAACAGCAGCCATCAGACAGTGAATATCCAGACACCTTACAGGAGAGGCTCAGTGTATCTCCAGGCTGTTTCATCACAGAGGTCGGTTGTGTGAGTTCAACGTTACATTCCACATCTGGAAAAAAGAAATATTCTTTTAAAATACAGAATCATAAAGGACTTCCCTGCTCCCACAACCAGAACTCACAGCGAGCAGCTGATAACAGCAGCAGCAGAAATGTGGGGAACATGGTTTGAGCTGAAGATGTCCTCAGATGACTGGACACCATTTGTTCAGGGATTATCTATACAATGAGCCGCCTTTATTTTGCATATGCAAATTTGCTAGTAGTTAAAACTCTTTTCCTTGTTCCTTTAAACAAATCAGAGCAACTTAATGGACCAAAGTCATTGTGTTCTGAACCCAAATTTAAAATCTTTATTTTTCTGTATAATTGGACTCATATAAAGTATTAATATTTTCTTGCTTAATGCTTATTCAAGACGTTATGAGCTTTTTCTCTCGCCAGGTGCTCAGTTCCCTCTTTCTCTGTGAGGGTTTTTGTACATCTGGTCATATTATTTTCCACACAGTGTGTCTCTAGCGCAGTAATACACGGCAGTGTCCTCAGACTTCAGCTGGTTCATATTCAGGTAGAAATTACTGCTGTCCTTGGATGCTGTGAATCGGCCTTGAACTGCTGCTGCTGAGCTCCTGCTACTATCAGAATAATAATAAATAATCCATTCAAGCCCTTTTCCAGGAGCTTGACGGATCCAGTGCATCCTCGTTCCACTCAGAGAAAAGCCACTGCAGGCACAGGTCAACTTGTGACTTCCACCTGGAGACACGACCACTGGCTGCTGGGACTGTGTGAGGACAACCTGACCGTCCACACCTACAAACAGAGACAAGAGCGTCAGTGGAGTGTCAATTCAGCCGCCTCTGTTGTAAACCTGACTGATGTGATGATGCTTGTTGGTTCTGTGTTCAGCTCACAGGATGCCAGCAGCAGCAGCAGGAACACAGAGAACATGATTTGTGTTGAAATCGAGACGCTGGTCGCCGCTCTTCTCTCACCTCTCTGATTCACTCGCGTCTTATACTGGACACAAGAAGGCCGGTATTAAGGATGGGAGGGGAGAGGTCAGATTTATTTGCATAGAGACGCTGCATGGAGGAACCTGCGTTCACACTTTTCTCTTTATAACAACCTGCTGGAACAGTGGAGCCTGAACGTTGTCTTCAGGACACACATGTCCACGTCTTTTACAACAACATTTATTTCTTATATAGCCCAAAATCACATACAGTATGTCTCAATGGGCTTTGACAGGCCCTACAGTTGACACACCCCACACTTGACCCTTCTGCACACAAGGAAAAACTCCACACAAAAAACACTCTAGGAGAGAGAAACAAAGAAAGGAAGAAACCTTGGGAAGGAGTGATACAGAGAGGGACCCCCTTCCAGGGTAGAGTAAGCCTGCAAATGGTGTCAGTGCAGGGTTGGATATGATATAATAATAAGTCCTGCGGTTGTAGGGTTGGAGAAGTCCAGGATGTATTCAGTGACATGGTCTAGATTACGTGTCCAAACTCACCTGGAATTTACTTTACATGTTGTGCTTCATAAAAAAATCTGCTGTCTTGGGCATTTACAAAAAATTACACATAGAAAGTCTACAGAGACAGAAATATTTTATTTCTGAAGCCAAAATGCACCGCTGGACTTTATAAACACAGAATTTACTGAATTTACAGAGTTACTTAATATCAAAGTGAAGTGATTGTCACATGTGATACACAGCAGCACAGCACATGGTGCACACAGTGAAATGTGTCCTCTGCATTTAACCCATCACCCTGAGTGAGCAGTGGGCAGCCATGACAGGCGCCATGGGAGCAGTGTGTGGGGACGGTGCTTTGCTCAGTGGCACCTCAATGGCACCTTGACGGATTGGAATTCAATCCGGCAACCTTCTGGTTATGGGGCCACTTCCTTAACCGCTAGGCCACCACTGCCCCACTGTAATTCAGCAGTATTAAGATATTCGATTTTTTCTAACTTAAATTTTACTATTTCATAATTATAAAGCCTTTATCAAATATTTCCATTTTTTTTAAAAGGTCATTTGTGATATAAAACATTTTGGTGCATGGTTTCTGGTCCCCAACTGTATGTAAACAATTAAAGTATTAAAGTATTTTCCAGGAACCTGATATGAATTGTGAACATGATCTGTGTGGTGTTTTTTGTTCGAGTTTCTGCTGCTTTGTGTGACTGTGGGTATCGAGCGCAGTAATAAACAGCCGAGTCTTCAGTCTGCAGACGGTTCCCAGTCAGAGTCACTGTGTTACTAGACGTGTCTCTGGAGACCGAGAACTTGTTTTTTAGAGACTCTTTAGCATCTTTGTTCCCATCATAGTAGATGTTATTTATCCACTCCAGGGCTTTTCCTGCTGGTTGCCTGATCCAGCCTGTTCCAAGGTAGCTGCTGCTGTCTGTAATCGATGCTCCAGTCACCGTACAGGTAATACTTACAGTCTCTCCTGGCTTTATAACCAACCAGCTCGACTGTTTGTGCTCAATGTCACATTCCACCCCTGTAAAAGAAATTATGATTCATTATTAAATATGAAGAGAACAAATATCTGTGCATTTGTTGAAAAAAAGGAAATAAAATCTCACAGGACACGGCGAGCAGCAGGAGAGCAGCAGGGAACATGGTTTGGGCTGAAACTGGAGATCAGGAGCTTCTGAGGGGTCAGAGCCACTGGGCCTTTTATTGGGAGGGAGGGAGGATTTGCATTCATTCATCTACTGAAGCAGCAGCAGCTGTAGAAGATCTTCTAGAGACCAGTTTCACAAGTGACATCACAGCGCCACCATGTGCTGCTGCAGGAAATGGCAGCATCTGTACCAGCAGGTAGAGACGAAAGACTTTTTTTCTGTTTTTAGGATCTCTGCAGCCAGACAATAATAGTTTTAACATGTGAATTGATTTTAAACAGATGATTTAACACTAGAACTCCCAGGTTTTTCTGACCCCCTCAGTCGTACCAGAGACCAGAGACCAAATGGCCCCTTGATTTGAAACTAAGGACTCAATCACCGACAATTGGTTCCCATTCATTTGTAAATTGATGGCCCATTGGAAGGTGTCACTCCCCATCCCCCCATTACATGAAAAACCCATTACCTGTGAGGCCTGGCACATTTGCTTTTTTTTACTCAGAATAGCTGAAATCGAAGGCATGCCAAACCTCTGAGTATGACATGGAAGGCTTCACAAAAGTCTGCCATATCTATACAAAATATCCCACACACCGACTGACCTGTAAATATGATAGACTCACTTTCACAAAATATTTGGAAACACAAGTCTGTTTTATTTATTAAAAAAGATCGACATTTTCAAACTCCTGCAGCATTTGCAGACCCAGTGACAATTGTCCCTGCAATTGGTGCAAGTGAGTTTGTAACACTTTGCACAGGTAAACCTGCTGCGATTTCTGGTGCAGTTCTCTTGTACCTGGCACTGAGTTGTCCATACAAGTCCTGGCACAGCAGCAGCCTTCATATCTGTCAACATTGCCTTTTGCTGCACAAGGCGGCAATGGAGTTCCTTGGCTAGAAGACTCAAAAAGAATCTTCTTTTGCTTTCCCACCCTGTACAGAACGTAGGAATTTGCCACCACCAAGTCCAGCATGTTTTAAAATACAGCTACTGACAAACACCTCGGGACTCTCACCAGAAGAAAAAAACTAGATAAATCTAGTGCTAAAGTACTTCACGCATGGCTGTGGTATGGTTACGGGTACAAACAAGCCGCAAAGATGCCAAGAGATTACACTGCAGCCGAGGCTTTGGCTCTGCTGCAAAACATGGACTCCTGTGACTTGGATGGTGGGGAAGTATCCATTCACTTGCAAGAGAGTTCGGACTCTGACATGTGTTCAGGTGATGAGATGTGTCCCGGGTTAGAGAGTAGAAGTCCTCCTCCGAAGAAAGGTCGGCTGCAGACACAGACCACACAGAAAGACTCCAAGTATGAGACGGCAAAAGATGGCGCAGTGTGGGTTGAAGAAGTAGGGAGGACGCTCCTTCACAGTCAATTAGAAACATATACATGTGATGGAGAGCCAACAGAAGAACTGTCAAAAATCACTTGTTTTTGATGAGTTGGGACATCCTTCACACCATAAGAAAATGTACAGTTGAGCATGGCCGCAAGATTGAAGCAGATTGGGACATGTCTGTCAATGAACTGTTGGCATTCAAATTGCCAAATTTGCAGAACAAAGGCAACCGTTCACACATGATTAAGGATATTAGGTAAAAACAACCGGGCCAAATAGCCCCTCTCTGGTAGAGCTAGGGGGATAGGGCCAAATCTCTGGGAGTTCTAGTGTTAAGAGGCAGAATTATATTTTCTGGGGTACAATTACCTTTTAAATTATTTATCTATTTTCAGATCTGGTGTTATTAACCCCGGAAAAATACAGAGAAAATGTATCAGCTGTATAGTTATTAGTACAATATTTATTTCGTTTTTTTTTAAATGTCTTCATATGCAACATGCTGAGTTTTTTGTTCAGACTGCTGCTTGTTTTTACCACTGTGGGTCTCAATCGAGCGCAGTAATAAACAGCGGCGTCTTCAGTCTGCAGACGGTTCCCAGTCAGAGTCACTGTGTTACTAGACGTGTCTCTGGAGACCGAGAACTTGTTTTTTAGAGAATCTTTATGATTTGTGCTGCCATCATAGTAGATGTGATTTATCCACTCCAGGGCTTTTCCTGCTGGTTGTCTGATCCAGCCTGTTCCAAGGTAGCTGCTGCTGTCTGTAATCGATGCTCCAGTCACCGTACAGGTAATACTCACAGTCTCTCCTGGCTTTATAACCAACCAGCTCGACTGTTTGTGCTCAATGTCACATTCCACCCCTGTAAAAGAAATTAGGATTCATTATTAAATATGAAGAGAACAAATATCTGTACATTTGTTTAAAAAAGGAAATAAAATCTCACAGGACACGGCGAGCAGCAGCAGCAGGAGAGCAGCAGGGAACATGGTTTGGGCTGAAACTGGAGATCAGGTGCTTCTGAGGGGTCAGAGCCACTGGGCCTTTTATTGGGAGAGAGGGAGGATTTGCATTCGTTCATCTACTGAAGCAGCAGCGGCTGTAGAAGATCTGCTAGAGACCAGTTTCACAAGTTACATTACAGCGCCACCAAGTGTAACTGCAGGAAATGGCAGCATCTGTACCATTTATTTCTGTTTTTAGGATCCCTGCAGCAAGACAATAATAGTTTTAACATGTGGATTGATTTTAAATAGATGATTGAACAGGCAGGATTTATATATTCTGGGGTACAGTTACATTTTTAATTATTTATCTATTTTCAGATCTGGTGTTATTAACCCCGGAAAAATACAGAGACAATTTATCAGCTGTATAGTTATTAGTACAATATTTATTTGGGTTTTTTTTTTAAATGTCTTCATATGCAACATGCTGAGTTTTTGTTCAGGCTGCTGCTTGTTTTTATCACCGTGGCTCTCGAGCGCAGTAATACACAGCGGAGTCTTCAGTCTGGAGACGGTTCCCATGTAGAGTTAATGTGTTGCTGGACTTGACTTGGCTGATGCTGAACCTGTTATTCAGTTTACTGTTGTAAGCTGTGCCGTCACCAGAGCATATTCTTCCAACCCATTCCAGACTTTTCCCTGCCTGCTGTCGTATCCAGTCTGTACAACAGCAGCCATCAGACAGTGAATATCCAGACACCTTACAGGAGAGGCTCAGTGTATCTCCAGGCTGTTTCATCACAGAGGTCGGTTGTGTGAGTTCAACGTTACATTCCACATCTGGAAAAAAGAAATATTCAGAATATATATATACAGAATCATAAAGGACTTCCCTGCTCCCACAACCAGAACTCACAGCGAGCAGCTGATAACAGCAGCAGCAGAAATGTGGGGAACATGGTTTGTGCTGGAGATGTCCTCAGATGACTGGACACCATTTGTTCAGGGATTATCTATACAATGAGCCGCCTTTATTTTGCATATGCAAATTTGCTAGTAGTTAAAACTCTTTTCCTTGTTCCTTTAAACAAATCAGAGCAACTTAATGGACCAAAGCCATTGTGTTCTGAACCCAAATTTAAAATCTTTATTTTTCTGTATAATTGGACTCATATAAAGTATTAATGTTTTCTTGCTTAATGCTTATTCAAGACGTTATGAGCTTTTTCTCTCGCCAGGTGCTCAGTTTCCTCTTTCTCTGTGAGGGTTTTTGTACGTCTGGTCATATTATTTTCCACACAGTGTGTCTCCAGCGCAGTAATACACGGCAGTGTCCTCAGACTTCAGCTGGTTCATATTCAGGTAGAAATTACTGCTGTCCTTGGATGCTGTGAATCGGCCTTGAACTGCTGCTGCTGAGCTACTGCTTGTATCAGAATAATAATAAATAATCCATTCAAGCCCTTTTCCAGGAGCTTGACGGATCCAGTGCATCCTCGTTCCACTCAGAGAAAAGCCACTGCAGGCACAGGTCAACTTGTGACTTCCACCTGGAGACACGACCACTGGCTGCTGGGACTGTGTGAGGACAACCTGACCGTCCACACCTACAAACAGAGACAAGAGCATCAGTGGAGTGTCAATTCAGCCGCCTCTGTTGTAAACCTGACTGATGTGATGATGCTTGTTGGTTCTGTGTTCAGCTCACAGGATGCCAGCAGCAGCAGCAGGAACACAGAGAACATGATTTGTGTTGAATCCGAGACGCTGGTCGCCGCTCTTCTCTCACCTCTCTGATTCACTCGCGTCTTATACTGGACACAAGAAGGCCGGTATTAAAGATGGGAGGGGAGAGATCAGATTTATTTGCATAGAGACGCTGCATGGAGGAACCTGCGTTCACATTTTTTTCTTTATAACAATCTGCTGGAACAGTGGAGCCTGAACGTTGTCTTCAGGACACACATGTCCACGTCTTTTACCTCCAAACTCACCTGGAATTTACTTTACATGTTGTGCTTCATAAAAAAATCTGCTGTCTTGGGCATTTACAAAAAATTACACATAGAAAGTCTACAGAGACAGAAATATTTTATTTCTGAAGCCAAAATGCACCGATGGACTTTATAAACACAGAATTTACTGAATTTACAGAGTTACTTATTATCAAAGTGAAGTGATTGTCACATGTGATACACAGCAGCACAGCACATGGTGCACACAGTGAAATGTGTCCTCTGCATTTAACCCATCACCCTGAGTGAGCAGTGGGCAGCCATGAGAGGCGCCCGGGGAGCAGTGTGTGGGGACGGTGCTTTGCTCAGTGGCACCTTGACGGGACTTTTTTATTTCTGTTTTTAGGATCCCTGCATCAAGACAATAATAGTTTGAATCTGTGGATTAATCTCAAACCCTTAATTAAAGAGGCAGGATACATTTTTTTTGGGGTATATTTACCTTTTTAATTATTTATCTATTTTCAGATCTGGTGTAATTAACCCCGGAAAATACAGAGAAAATTAATCAGCTGTATAGTTATTAGTACAATATTTATTTGTTTTTTTTTTTAAATGTCTTCATATGCAACATGCTGAGTTTTTGTTCAGGCTGCTGCTTGTTTTTACCACTGTGGGTCTCAATCGAGCGCAGTAATACACAGCGGCGTCTTCAGTCTGGAGACGGTTCCCATGTAGAGTTAATGTGTTGCTGGACTTGACTTGGCTGATGCTGAACCTGTTATTCAGTTTACTGTTGTAAGCTGTGCTGTCATCATAGCATATTATTCCAACCCATTCCAGACTTTTCCCTGCCTGCTGTCGTATCCAGCCTGTACAACAGCAGCCATCAGACAGTGAATATCCAGACTCCTTACAGGAGAGGCTCAGTGTATCTCCAGGCTGCTTCATCACAGAGGTCGGTTGTGTGAGTTCAACGTTACATTCCACATCTGGAAAAAAGAAATATTCTTTTAAAATACAGAATCATAAAGGACTTCCCTGCTCCCAGAACCAGAACTCACAGCGAGCAGCTGATAACAGCAGCAGCAGAAATGTGGGGAACATGGTTTGAGCTGAAGATCTCCTCAGATGACACCAGAAGTTCACTCTCCAGTTATATAAGGAGGCGCCTTCATTTAGCTCATGCAAATCAGTCAGTTGGCAGCGTGCGCATTAATTTCTGGTTGTGTTTCATGTCTCTTTTTTCATTTATAGGTAAGAAAAAATAATTTACATCCGTGATACAGAATGCATTTGCTCTGAACCTTCCATGTCTTCATACTCACTCAATACAAATGAAAATATGGAGTGATGTCCAAATATACCTTATTAATTTTCAACTGAAAATCCAGTTTAAGAAATGTTTTGATATTTCACACACATTCATTCATTTTCCCAGACTGAAAAAACAATAAATGTGAATCCAAACATTTTATTGGCAATTATTTAATGTTTCTGTGCTGCATTTGTGAAACGTGAAAATTCTGTAATTTGTTCTAAAAAAAACAATCAAAATAATTGTAAACACACAGAAGAAATTTCTCGATGACAGGTCAGGATCTGCCTCCACTGACCAACATTTGAAATGTGTCGTCGAAAGTATATTTGGAGTCGGATTTTACAATAAAGGATAGAGATATATAACATTAATTGAATTAACATTTTATTCTTTAAAAAACAGGAAGTTTTTTTAGATTTTGGTCTTGATATTTAATTTATTGTGATTTATGAGCTTTTTCTCTCGCCAGGTGCTCAGTTTCCTCTTTCTCTGTGAGGGTTTTTGTACGTCTGGTCATATTATTTTCCACACAGTGTGTCTCTAGCGCAGTAATACACGGCAGTGTCCTCAGTCTTCAGCCGGTTCATATTCAGGTAGAAATTACTGCTGTCCTTGGATGCTGTGAATCGGCCTTGAACTGCTGCTGCTGAGCTCCTGCTACTATCAGAATAATAATAAATAATCCATTCAAGCCCTTTTCCAGGAGCTTGACGGATCCAGTACATGTACGTTCCACTCAGAGAAAAACCACTGCAGGCACAGGTCAACTTGTGACTTCCACCTGGAGACACGACCACTGGCTGCTGGGACTGTGTGAGGACAACCTGACCGTCCACACCTACAAACAGAGACAAGAGCATCAGTGGAGTGTCAATTCAGCCGCCTCTGTTGTAAACCTGACTGATGTGATGATGCTTGTTGGTTCTGTGTTCAGCTCACAGGATGCCAGCAGCAGCAGCAGGAACACAGAGAACATGATTTGTGTTGAATCCGAGACGCTGGTCGCCGCTCTTCTCTCACCTCTCTGATTCACTCGCGTCTTATACTGGACACAAGAAGGCCGGTATTAAGGATGGGAGGGGAGAGGTCAGATTTATTTGCATAGAACGCTGCATGGATGAATTTGCGTTCACACTTTTCTCTTTATAACAACCTGCTGGAACAGTGGAGCCTGAACGTTGTCTTCAGGACACACATGTCCACGTCTTTTACCTCCAAACTCACCTGGAATTTACTTTACATGTTGTGCTTCATAAAAAAATCTGCTGTCTTAGGCATTTACAAAAAATTACACATAGAAAGTCTACGGAGACAAAAATATTTTATTTCTAAGCCCAAAATGTACCGCTGGACTTTATAAACACAGAATTTACTGAATTTACAGAGTTACTTATTATCAAAGTGAAGTGATTGTCACATGTGATACACAGCAGCACAGCACATGGTGCACACAGTGAAATGTGTCCTCTGCATTTAACCCATCACCCTGAGTGAGCAGTGGGCAGCCATGAGAGGCGCCCGGGGAGCAGTGTGTGGGGACGGTGCTTTGCTCAGTGGCACCTCAGTGGCACCTTGACGGATTGGAATTCAATCCGGCAACCTTCTGGTTATGGGGCCACTTCCTTAACCGCTAGGCCACCACTGCCCCACTGTAATTCAGCAGTATTAAGATATTAGATTTTTTCTAACTTAAATTTTACTATTTCATAATTATAAGGCCTTTATCAAATATTTCCATTTTTTTTGTGATATAAAACATTTCGGTGCATGGTTTCTGGTCCCCATCTGTATGTAAATAGTTAAAGTATTAAAGTATTTTCCAGGAACCTGATATGAATTGTGATCATGATCTGTGTGGTGTTTTTTGTTCGAGTTTCTGCTGCTTTGTGTGACTGTGGGTATCGAGCGCAGTAATAAACAGCCGAGTCTTCAGTCTGCAGACGGTTCCCAGTCAGAGTCACTGTGTTACTAGACGTGTCTCTGGAGACCGAGAACTTGTTTTTTAGAGACTCTTTAGCATCTTTGTTCCCATCATAGTAGATGTTATTTATCCACTCCAGGGCTTTTCCTGTTGGTTGTCTGATCCAGCCTGTTCCATAGTAGCTGCTGCTGTCTGTAATCGATGCTCCAGTCACCGTACAGGTAATACTCACAGTCTCTCCTGGCTTTATAACCAACCAGCTCGACTGTTTGTGCTCAATGCCACATTCCACCCCTGTAAAAGAAATTAGGATTCATTATTAAATATGAAGAGAACAAATATCTGTACATTTGTTTAAAAAAAGGAATAAAATTTCACAGGGCACGGCGAGCAGCAGCAGCAGGAGAGCAGCAGGGAACATGGTTTGGGCTGAAACTGGAGATCAGGAGCTTCTGAGGGGTCAGAGCCACTGGGCCTTTTATTGGGACGAAGGGAGGGAGGGAGGATTTGCATTCGTTCATCTATTGAAATCAAAACCATCACCCTGATTTGTTTTACTGAACACACAGTTGGGGTCCAAGTGAAGTTTATTCAGTTTATGTTCAGCAGACAAGTCAAATAAATTTGAAACAGGTGGAGAGTGGAGGCCTGCTGTAACGTCCAAGTTCAACATCTAGTGGTGAATGTTGAATTGTCATACCACAAATATGTACAAATATTCAGGAAATGTTCTACATTTGTGTCCAAATGTCCATGACATTTATAAAATTTACCCTAGATGTTCATTAGTTGCTCGTCTGGTTATGTGATGTCATTCATGCTCTTTAAATAGAAAGCCTAAGTGCATGATGCGGTGCCAAGGGGTTTGTAATGATCTCTTCTCACTATCTTACTTAATGTAAACTATAATAAATTCTACCTCTGTAAAATGCACTGAGGGCAAAACATTTATTGATCTTGATTAATGTCAATTTATGTTTTTTTTTAAATCATTGCTTTGTGAAGGGCGAGCTGGCCAGCGTGCTGCTGCTGAGTTTTTGGGGAACATGGTTTGTGCTGAAGATCTCCTCAGATGACTGGACACAATACATTCCAGATCTTTTTATAAAGCAACCAGAACTTCATTTTTGCATACGGAGTATTTAGCCAATGGAACAAGAGTTGTGAATTATTTCATAGCACCAGCATGGCACAACTTCTGTTTTATCAGGCTGTCAACTTAACCTCAAAAGTACCTCGATTGATTCTTAAACAATCTCTGAAAAATGTTCAAAATATTTTTTTTATATTATTTTAAAAACATGGATTTTTGTCAGGTTTATACCCATTCTGACATTTATTAACACTGATAAGAAAGACAAAAGAGAATTAAGTGCTTTTATTCACGAGGAGAGCAGCCAGAGACGTGCATTACAACATGCCTCCAACAGCTCTGCCATCTCTGGTGCCTCCTTCCTTTTTATTCATGTTGGGGGGTCCCTAGTTACACAAAGTCTGCAGTTTTCTAAGGGAGGGGGAAACTCATGTGACTGCAGCTTTCAACATAGATTCACAACAATCTTCTTGCATGTATATCTGCTTCTCTGAGTGTGACTCCAAACAATGTGAGGTCACGCTATCTGATCAGCGCTCTCAAAGTCCGGCTGTGTACTGTCTTTTCAGCAGTTTGCAGACTCCCTCTTATCAAGGTGTTGCCTCGTGAACCTTCTGTTCTGCAAAACATCCTCGCACAAGCATACTTAAAGTCCATGATTAGTTCATTGGAATAGTATATGCATGATAACCATTTATGTACATAAATGGTTATCATTTTTTCAGTTTTTCCCGCTGTGAAACTGATTTGTTTTTAAAAAGCAATTTCAGAAACTGGTTCATGCTTTAATTTCCTTTCCCACATGTACTTAACACACCTCAGGTCCTGCTAAATGTTTCATGTGGTGTTCTCTTCAAGACTGAATTAAGGGAGCAGGTCAACAAAAAAAAATGCACATTGATTATATTTCTTGGTCATTCCAGGTTTTTCAGATAACAGGATACAGCACTTTGATGTGAGCCAGTGAGTTGTACAAAATCTAAATTTTTTTACATATGAATTTTTTTCCATCCAATTTGATTCATGTTCACATTACTCACTAACATTTTTTACCGTTGCTATGATAGGTAGTTGCTATGGTAGGTAGTAGCCTATTGGGTAAGACACTCGCCTGTGAACCAGGAGACCCAGGTTCAAATCCCACTTACTGTTGTGTCCCTGAGCAAGACATTTAACCTTGAGTTGCTCCAGGGAGACTGTCCCTGTAACTACTTATTGTAAGTCGCTCTGGATAAGGGCGTCTCATAAATGCTGTAAATGTAAATGTTCACAATTCTCTTCCACATCTTATGAAATACATTTTACATTGTGCCGTGATTGTTGTATGGGGAAGTGTGGTTTTTGAACGTCCCTCCCTCCCATCTGCACCACTGTGTCTGCGGGCGCAGTAATAAACTGCAGTGTCCCCGGCCTCCAAGCGGCTGATGTCTAAAAACAGCACGTTGCTGCTGTCTCTGGAGATGGTGAAGCGGCCCTTGAAGGAGCTTCCATAGTCAGTGCCTCCTCCGCTCCATATGATCCCGATCCACTGCAGGGCTTGTGCTGGCGCCTGACGGATCCAGGATGTTCCGTAGTCTGTGAGGGCATAACCAGAGACCTGGCAGGATATTTTCACGGAGTCGCCGGGAGACTTGATTTGAGCAGCAGAAGAGGTCAAAGTAATGCTGTACAAATCTGGTTTAGATAAAAAAAATGAATTGGAGAAATATATATTTTAAAATATATTTAAATATATAAAATATTTAATGCCACATTATCACCTATGGACTTTATAATACATTTCTATCCACTCACATGGAAGATTGCTCAGAAGCATCAAAATAGTCAGACTCATGTTGCTTCTTCCAGTCGTACAGCACCACAGTGTTGGTCTGTGACCTCATGCGGATACTGAGGGAAGCCAATTAAAGCCACAGTAATACTCATTTGCATTTCACAGTCATGCAAATGCTGCTGAATGAGAGTCAAAATAAATATAATAATAATTACTATTATCTTTGCCCATATGCAACAGCAAGCCTATCAATAGAAATATGTACATTTTGTAAAGAAAATATAACGATATACATAATCCACTGGAAATTTTAAACGCATCATATCACACATACAGGACAACTCTTGAGCAACGATAAAAGGACACAAGCAGTTTTTGACTAAGGTGCTTCTTCCTTATGCATTGATAATGCTAATTGGATATTTAATGTGATTTGTAAAATCAGAACTAATGGAGTTCAGTGTGCACAAATATCAATTTTAAACATTAAAAATATATAAATTCATAACGATAAATTATACATTTAAATAATAAATAAAATATAAAATAAAATTATTAATATTAAATATAATAAATTAATAAAGGTTAGACAATATGACATCAAGGTCACCTTCATAAAACAATGATCATCAAATTCCTACTTACTTACATTCTACTTTTGATCGAATAACAGATATTTAAGCAATATAAATTTCCCAACATGTATCTAGACACTGTGGGCGTTGACCATGTATTAAAATTCTGAGTTTTTTTTTTTTTTTTAAATCACACTGTGGCTGTTGTGCACAGAAATACATGGCTGTGTCCCACTGAATCAGTCCAGACAGACACATGGACGACATGCTCTTAGAATTGTCCTTGGTGATTTGTATTCGACCCACCACGCTTTAGGCGCACTGACTGGTCACCGCGTGGAACTGCAGAAGAACAGAGAGTCCGGTCTTCATCATGAGGTTTCTGTTGTGGACTGAGAGGCAGCAGAGCCATATGAGTACTAAATTTGTCATGGAAAAAAATGGACGAGACTATATGCTTCCATATACACTCAGAGATGATTGGGCATTTGGAAATGCAATTATTTAGTTCATTTAGAGAATTTAATTTTTTTATTTATTATAATTACATCCATCCTACATTTGAAATGAAGCGATTGTAAGATTATGTAAGATTACAAACTGTTTACATAAATATATACACAGAAAAACGTCAGAGAATTATTGAGTGCATTTACAACATAACGAAAGAGGGTCATTGGATCGATATTTGATAAAGATTAGACAAAATGACATTTTCAGCTTTTTGTATGTTTCAGATGTTGTGTTGTACTGACACCTGTTGAAAGTGTTGGGGATTGCTCCGCTCTTCTTGAACTGACAGTGTAGAAACTGGAAACTGTGAAATGAGTGTTTTTCTCGCTTGTTTTGATGGAGACTATGCACAAGAACTCCCATGAGCACCAGCAAGGTGTCGGTTAAACCAGTACTGCAGCACAGGAAATATGTTCTGCTTTGCAGCTCATTTCCATTATGCGATTGCAACGTTTGCATTAGAGGCCTGTCACTCTGGATGAGAAAAAATCTGATGAACTTGCTGGACTGCTGCCTGTATGAATCACCATTATGTCCTTATTCGAAAAGAAAGCATGTTCAATCTTTAATCTCGGGTTATTCAGTTTCCTGCCTGAATGACTACCAGCCCATCGCTCTGACCCCCATCACCGAGGACGCGATATCCACTGCACTTCACCTTTCCCTCTCACACTTGGACAATAAAGACTCTTATGTTAGATTGCTGTTCATAGACTTTAGTTCAGCATTCAACACCATCATCCCCCGGAGACTGTGTATGAAACTGAGCGAGCTGGGACTGAGTACCTCGCTCTGTAATTGGATACTGGATTTCCTGTCAGAGAGACCTCAGTCAGTCCGAATCGGCGAGAACGTTTCCAGCATCATCAAGCTGAGTACCGGAGCTCCTCAGGGCTGCGTTCTCAGTCCACTTCTGTTCACACTCCTGACTCACGACTGCGCCGCCCTGCACAGCTCGAACCACATCATCAAATTCGCCGACGACACGACCGTGGTGGGGCTCATCAGTAACAACGATGAGTCGGCTTACAGAGCTGAGGTACAGCAGCTGGCTGCCTGGTGCAGTGAGAACAACCAGTCACTGAATGTGGACAAAGGAAATGATCGTCGACTTCAGGAGAACTCACCCCACCCACACCCCACTCAGCATCCACGGCTCCACAGTTGAGACTGTAAAAGACACCAAGTTCCTGGGAGTCCACATCTCAGACAATCTCACCTGGACCACCAACATCACCTCCATTACCAAAAAGGCCAAGCAGCGTCTCCACTTTCTGAGACGGCTGAAGCGAGTCCCACCCTCACCGCGTATAAGCGCTGCATCAGAAGAGCCTCCTGCATCGTGCTTGACCCCTCACATCCATCACATGGACTTTTTACACTCCTCCCATCCGGCAGACGCTACCACAGCATCAGGTCTCGATCCTCCAGGATGCGTGATAGCTTCTTCCCACAAGCCATCAGGCTCCTGAACACACTACCTGCTCTCATACTTCCCCCCCACACACACTCGCACTGTGGACTAACTCTGTTGCACCTCTGCACTTTATACCTCATTGCTGCAAATATGCACATGCTGCTATACGGACTACCTCTTCATGTTGCACTGAACCCAATAACTGTACTATCATTACTGTTATTTATTTGCACAATCGGTAAACATGTATATATCACTGGTGACTTTTTAACACTTCATTTTTAGCTAAAATGTATATTTTGTGTCCTATTTATTTATATATTGTATTCCATGTGCCGCATCTGTTTTTTGTTGTCTACTTTTATGTTGCACTGTGTAAACTGGAGCCACGTCTTCTCGTCTCGCTGTATATCTGTAGAATATATAGAAGAGATGACAAAGAGATGACTTGACTTGACTTGTTTTACCATCATGACTATGACAAGAACCACAGCGGGAGAAGAAAAGGAAAACTCAGTTCATGAGTTCAATACTGTGTGGTGTCCACATGGGTGAGAGCGACACTCACGGCAGATTTTGTACGAGCACGCCCCACACTGAGTCACTGTGCTTTCTGGTACAGAAATAAACTGCAGAGTCCTCCGCTTTCAAACCAGACAGTTTCAGGTAGACCATGTGGTTGTTATTGTCTCTGGTGATTTCTGTTCGTCCTTCAACACTTTTGGCATAAATGGTTCTACTTGCATCGTACCAGATAACCCCCATCCATTCCAGAGCTTTCCCAGTCGGCTGTCTGACCCAGTACATGCTGAAGCTACTAAACGCAAATCCAGAACCTTTACAGGAGAGACTGAGAGTTTCTCCAGGCTTTTTCATGACTGCGCTGGAGGGGATGGACTCCAGACTCTGACATTTCACACCTGTTGGAAAGAAAAAGAGAGGGTCTCAGGAAAACTCATGTACAAAAAAACGATTCACGAACCTAAATAACACGCATTAGTTCAACTCACAGGGGGCTGTGAGGATGAGCAGCAGAAAGGAGAGTTTGTTCACCATCCTGAGGCCACTGATGTCAATTTGGCTGAAGCTCAGACACACATAAGAACTGGTTTCACTCATCGTATTTGCATAGCGGTGCAAGGAATACGAGCAAAATCTGGTGCTACCACACATGTACATTCCTTCTGAGGAGGATTCAATCAACGTTGCACAATCCAAGCAGAAAGATACAGAACCTGGAAAGCTGATGTGGAAGATTCCCAAAAAATTATGTATAATTTAATGGACGACTATTATTTTTATTGCCTGAACAAGATCATAAGCACGTGATTATTATTAATATGTAGGGTTACCAATTATCAGAAGGTTATTTGTTCACCGATAAATAAATGTATGAATTAACAACTCAGTACCTAATCCAATAGTTTAGACAGAACAAGATGACAATTTTGGATGAGTGTTTCGGATCTATTTGGTTGTGTTGTACTGAACTCTATTTTTCTGCTGAGACCAGCAGACACTCACAACTCCCATGAGCACTAGCGAGGCGGCGGTTAAACCAGCGGATAGACAGATGGGGGAAGGACAGGAAACACATTTCAAGACTTTCAGGCCTTTCTCCACCTCTGAACCTCTGATCTGCAGCTATTTTCCATCCTGAGCTAAACTCCAGATTGCATAAAAAATAAAATATCCAAAAAATAAAAAAGTTATTTATTGATATCAATTTATTAGATTCATTGTTGTAGGTAGCTTATCGGTCTCACAATATGAATGCTAATATGAGTTTGATTATCACACAGGGCATGTTTTTCCAGTGGCACTGAACCTGTAGCTAAGAATTAAAATAAGAGGGCAGGAGCATCATCGGCATGTTCTGTCGTGTGAAGACTGGGCGGAATGAAACTGGAATCGACACCAATGGCTCGCAGGGACCCTCTCTGGAGATCACAGTCGGAGTCACCGTGTCCCATCGCCGAGTCGTCCTGCCTCAGCACAGACAGCTCTACTGAAGAAATGCTTTTGGTCCTTGGTGATTTTTGTTCCTCATTTTGCTTGTGTACTGCAGCTCAGCAGTACACATTTGTTGTGTGTCCTGTGCTTCACTTTCACTTTAATTAGTTTTTTAAAGTCAACATTTGTAATCATCTTGTGTGAACAGAATATGCTGGATGCAATTAGACTACATTGTGACACTTAAGGACCCAAAATGTGTATGTTTATCTAGTTATTTAAAAATTACAAAAATCCTACACTTCTATGAAACTGCAATCATATTTCCCATAAATGGAACATTAGCGGGTAATATGACGTAATAGTATACACTACTAGTCAAACGTATAGAACCTACTCTGTGGTGGTTGTGCAGAATAAGATGGAACCCTTTTAATTAATCGAATGCAAGAAACATATTTAGTATTTGTTGTATCAGGAGAAAGTGAAGTATGTTTGATGAATCTGTTTTTTCAGAGTCGCCTCTTTTTACCTTCATGGCTGCTTTGTTCACTGTTGTCATCATCAAAAGCCGTTTTTGTTGTTGCTTATGGTTGATATTGTGTGGTGTTGGAGTTATAGCTGGAGAAATAGTGCTGATGTAGTACAGGGGTGTGAGGTTTTTGTACAGCTGCACCACGTCGTTCTCACACAGTGCGAGTCTTGCACAGCGATAGACAGCAGAGTCATCTTCCACCAGGCCAGACAGATGCAGAGATGCCACGCCTATTGAGTTGTCCTTCATAATCGAAATTCTTCCCTCCAACTCCTTGACATAGTTCGTGTTGCCGTTGTTTGTGTTGATGTTCCCAATCCAGACGATTGCCGGACCCAACTCATGCCATAGCTACCAAAGTTATAGGCGACTGCTTTACATGAAATGCTGAACGTCTCTCCAGGCTTTTTCACAACTGCGCTGGAGGGAATTGACTCTAGACTCTGGCATTTTGCAACTAATAAAAACACAAGGCACATATTCACACTCTCTGTATACAAAGCATACAAGATCGAGCTTCTGCAACGTCTCAGAAACGTACTTGGGAGCCAGAGAAACAGAAAGCAGAGGGTTATGTTCATCCTGCGGGTGTTGATGTGAACTCACGGCTAAACCACATAAATACAGCATGGAGACACAGGACTCATTTACATGGGAGGTCAAGGAGGAGGAGACAGGAGAAGACAAGTTTCTTAAATTTTTTTTTTTAATGCCCCAAATCAAGTACTGGTTCAGCTTCTCAGGTCCCTCGGTACGAACTCCATTTCATATTTTATTCTCAGCTGTGGTCTGGTTCTCTTAGTTCCAGCGAAGTTTATGTTGAAATCTTTATGGTCCTTTCTTCATGGCCCTCGAACCATCTGATTGTCTGTGACTAGATGAAGTCCCAAGGTGACGATAATAATTCATTTTCGTATTCTGACACCTCATAAACAGGACTAAAAACAATAATTACAGAAGTACAATAGTAATGACAATTTGACAGTGACTTTTGATTCGAACAGGTTAACAGAATGTGGGATTTATTCAATAAACTGAGCAATAAAAAGTGAACAGATTCAACCTCATATACACTAGATGTAAATATGTCACCTCCAGAATCTCCTTTTGATTAAGTAGCCTTTTATAAAATTATAAAGCTACGTGACATACAACATGAGGGTAAAAATCTATCATGCAGGTACACTAAAGCACATTAAAAAAAACGACCAAAATACTTATTTTAAAATAATTTATAAAAAAATAATTTATTTTAGTTCTATTTCATATCCACATGATCTAATAGCAGGAAAGCTTTCAGGTTTTACATTACATTCTTCTTTTTTGTAATTGTACATTGTGGGAACATTATCAGTCAAACAAAGGACTTGGAGTGATGTAGATCTTCTGAGGACTTTAGAAGCCCATAAATGCTCCTAAATCATTTATTTGAGAATTTAATCAGACAAACGATATGATGAACTTGAAAGCTCCGCTGACCCTTTTCAAAAAATAAAAGAATGCATCAGAGCACATTTGGAGTGTAAATCATGGCAGTTTTACATGAGCAGGTGCATCCTGTTTCACTTCTTGTCACTAGTCGCTTACGTCTGAACACTTTTACATCCAACCGAATGAATGTTTTTTTTAGTTATTCTGTGAAATTATCTCTACAGAATGTAAAAGATAAAAAATTAAGTATCAGTCTCATCTCTCTTATTAAAAAAGTCTATCAGAGAAAGAAAAAAATTGGAACTTCTGGCTCACATCTGCATCTTGGCTGTCACCTGACTCTCCAGTGAAGAGTCAAGCAAATAATCCTGGTTCCTGACAACTGCTAAACGAGGACATAGCATGAAACGAACCAGAGGGTCACCACAGCCACCACCACTGTTACAACTACAGCTTCAGGGATCTTCAAATGGACCAGTAACACCATAATGGACACGTAATCTAGACCATGACACTGGACTACATTCTGGACTACAACCCTACAACTGTAGGACTTTTTTTTTTCTCTTATTGGACAAACCATCACCTGCCCTGCACTGACACAATTTGCAGGCTCACTCTACCCTGGAAGGGGGTCCCTCTCTGTATCACCCCTTCCCAACGTTTCTTCCTTTCTTTTTTTTTGTCTCTCCTAGAGTTTATTTCTGTGGAGTTTTTCCTTGTGTGCAGAAGGGTCAAGTGTGGGGGGTGTCAATTGTAGGCCTTGTCAAAGCCCATTGAGACATACTGTATGTGATTTTAGGTGGTAGTGGTAGTAGGTAGTAGCCTAGTGGGTAACACACTCGACTATGAACCAGAAGAGCCAGGTTCAAATCCCACTTACTACCATTGTGTCCCTGAGCAAGACACTTAACCCTAAGTTGCTCCAGGGAAACTGTCCCTGTAACTACTGATTGTAAGTCGTTCTGGATAAGGGTGTCTGATAAATGCCATAAATGTAAATGTAAATTTTGGGCTATAAAAGAAATAAATGTTGTTGTTGTTGATGGCCTATGTCTGGAACATCAAAGCCACTATATGGACCAGAGAAGATTGTTGAATCTAGTGTAGATCTGAAATTTGGACTTGTTAACATTCACATCAAATCAACATGTTTTATTCATGATAAATAAAATGCTGAGTAATCTCCCATGACCCCGCAGGTTCATCCTCTTTTGACTTTAGCAGAACTTACATTTACAGCATTTATCACCCTTCTCCAGAGTGACTTACAATCAGTAGGGACAGCCCCCCCTGGAGCAATTTAGGGTTAAGTGTCTTGCTCAGGGACACAATGGTAGTAAGTGGGATTAGAACCTGGGTCTTCTGGTTCACAGGCGAGTGTGTTACTAGGTTACTACCACCCAATCAGAACTTCTCGCTTTTCTTTTTCTTTCTTCTGCTGCATTACAAAATGAGTAGTAGTAAAAATAGTAATGCAAAATTATGATTATTCTGGTTGTTGTTGTCAAAATATATTAAATATTATACATTTAGATTTGTATAAATTATAAAAATAAAATCTAGAGAATAGAAAAATATGATGAATTAGATATGTAACCTAGATTTTAGTACCTTATATTCCTATGAAAATCTTTTTTTGTGTGTGTTGAACTGATAAGGTCACATTCATTGAAATGATCAAGGATCTATATTGTTTCTCTTTATTTAATTTCAATAAAGCTAATAACTTAAGTCTAGACAGAAACAAACGTCAATAAACTGTACTTGATCTTTGTAAGAACAGTATAGAACAGTTTATTCAAAGGTCACCAAACACAAATATTAGAATTCATGCAAAATGTGTGTGTTCTGAGGCTTGAAAATGAGACTGAAATCAAAAGGCAAATTTTGATTTGAAAACCAATGAAATGTCCATATTAGGTTCTTACAACGAGGTCATCAAACACAACAGATGTATCATGCAAAAAAAGCAGCCTATGACACTCGAGAATGAGACAGAAACCAACATGTAAATATCATTGGTGACATTTCAGGCAGCTGTTAAGACATCTGATTAGAATGAAGAAGAGAAACCAGCAGATCCCTCCTGGTTCACCACCTCTGCATTTTATCTGATCTTATTTATGCAAATTCATTTATTGATCCATTTATTTCTATTTGGATTTGTTTCATTTGTTTCTATTTATTTTTTCATACTTCTTTCCGCCTACTGCATGCAATTCTTATACACGTACAGACGTGCATATTTACTGCACAGAAGACCAGCTCCCAGTTGCAAAACATGCAAAACATGCAAAAAATGCAAAAAAACTGAATTCAAAATTGAATTTGGATAGTATGATATCTAAACTGACCATAAATATAGGACATGAATGTCATGAAACAAAGGAAAGGGATGGATCCATGTGGACGTGGGATCCGTGTGTTCTTCTAACCACAGTACTTTGCTTTATTTTATTCTAATATTCTAATAACGCTAATCCTCCAACTTCCTTTGCCAATTATTATTTACACATCCTTAATCATTTCATAATGCTTACCGTAACAACATCCACTATATTATAATGATCATGTCGAAGGTCAACGTTTGTAAAGCAATATGGCACTGTATTAAACACACTCATCTGATTTACCCGGCATGAAAGAGACATGGCGCAATAGAGGTTACGAGAATTAACAGTTTCTAATTTATTAACACCAGTAGATTACTATTGCAGTTACATGTAAATATTGTATGTAAAAAATGGTACCAAAGTGTCACGACCGCGAGCTGACGGGGGAGGGAAGCGCAGAGGCGGGACATGCTGGGAAAGGGGTTTATAATAAAATAAACAATAAATACAAATAAATAATGGCGCGGTGGCCAAAAAAGGGAAATAAAGTGGGATCGACATAAACTTGCCCGCAGGCATGTGGCGGTTGCCAGATCTCAAAAACTATATAAGTTGCCAGGTCAAGATCGCATCAAGGTCGCACACAGAGTTCACTAAAATGTCACCGCTCCCGAAGGGGCAGAAATCCCCGGCTTTTAAATGGAAACAAGGAGAGAAAAAGAAATCTGTGGGTGGAGGGGGAAAAGAGAAGAGGCTTAGCCCTCAAGAGAAATCCCAAAAAGTTCCGACAGACCGATCAGGATTTTTACTTTGATGTCCCTGCCTTGTCTTGATGAGTCAGCGTACAGAGAGGAGGTGCAATGACTGATGGACTAGTGTAAGGTCAACAATCTATTTCTGAACGTGGACAAATCGAAGGAGATGATTGTTGACAGATCACAATGACAATCACTTCACTTTCACTACCTATTTGCAATATTATCTAATAAAAATAGTTCGCACGTTTATTATTCATTTTACCTGTTTAGCGCCGTGTGTCTCATTGTTGTCTACATGATTTTTTTTGTTAAATGTTACTCTTGCACTGCCTGTCTTGCCTTTATGTAGTTTGACTGTCGCATTTGTGCATTTTGTAAGTGTGTAACTGTGACTAATTGTTTAAATGTTACTTGTAGCACCAGGTTCTGGAGAAACATTATTTAACTTTATTTATGTACTGTCTAACACGTATATAGCTGAAACGACAATAAAGCTCAACTTCAGCTTCAATGACTGCACCATCCTCAAAAAAAGCCAAGAGCGACACCCAGTGTTACATATGTGGAATGAACACTCACATTGCAGATGAATGCTAAAACAGCGAAGTATCAAGAAGAAAAAGAACGCACAAGCAGAAAGAAAAAGTGTCAAATTAAAGACAGAAATGTAGAAAATGCATCATGTACATAGTGTACCCAGAGAAAGCAGCACTTTCACCACAAGTAGAGACTTCAAGCATACGATTACAGGATAGAACACCTACACTGGAAAATCCAGTGTAGCAGGGGGTACAAGCCACGAACCTTGAAGACATAACACAGCAAGTGGCAAAGAATAATTGTGGAGACATGATTGGCCAACACCAATCCCAGAGGAATTGACGCCTTATAGCACATGTGCAGGAGAACTGAACACACATGATGGTCTTGTTCTGAGAGGACACGGTATAGTGTCAAGTTACCAAGAACAATGGTTAAGCAAGCATTGGAGATCGGACATGAGGCTCACCAAGGCCTCATGAGGCTCATGATTTGTACAAAGCAATTCTATTGGCCCAACATGGGCCTGGATGTAGAAGGGCTGATAAGAAATTGCCTCACTTGTGTGATAAACATAATTTCTTTCTGGCGGCCATATAAAAATAATTTTTTAAAAAAAGTCCAGAGATCTGCAATATTATCATCTTACATACATACTTTTTTCGCTGAGCCCCACGGCGAGCACAGCACGTTCGGTCTGAGAGCAGCTTTAGATTTTCTCAAATGAGAAGAAAAACGTTCCGTGTTCAGTCCACGATCACCAGGACCTTCAGAACTCTCCATGCACGCTTGTGAGACTTTTTTTTTTTCCTCTGCACCATTTGGCTGGTAATTTTATTTTTCACTTCACTTCCCAATTTATTGCAGAGTTCTACTTTGAGATGACATTCCTCTTTATTTTTTGTTTAATTATGACCAAGGCTAATTCTGTATCGATGCCAGGTGGGGGCAACATTTAATTTCCTAGTCTCAATTTTAGGGGACTTAACAATCCTATAAATCCTCTTCTTCTGCAGTTTGTGCTTCTTAAGGTTATTTTATCTTTTATGAAAAAATGTGCTTTTTTTGATGTCTGGTGCTTATTTAGTAATCGTACTAAATACTTTTACACGTATTGATCTTTTCTTGGTGGATAATAGATTACTCGCATCTATATCAGACTGTAAATATGATGCCATTGCTTTATCAGATCATGCATCAATCTTAATTAATATATTTTTCAAGAAATTTAATTACACTTGAACACCGTGGCGACTTATTACTCGTAGTGTAAGGAGTGCCGAGTTTAAGAGTTTAACAAGTTCATTTCACAACAGACTGACTTATTTGTTAGCTTGAATAAAACCCCGGATATATCAGCATCTCTGTTGTGGGAAACCCTGAAGGTTTATAAAAGGGGGGAGATTATCTCTTACTAAGGCTATGAGAAAAAAACTTAGAAAGCGCAAACAGACTGAGTTGTTGCAACATATTTCTCATCTGGATAATGAATATGCCATCAATCAATCCCCAGACTTATACAAGGAGCGTCTCTCTGTGCAAGCAGAGTATGACGCTCTTATGACACATCAAGCTACAGAAATGACACTTCAATCCAGATCTAACTATTATGAACATGGAGACAAGGCCAGCAAGTTATTGGCACACCAGATACGTCAGACAGCAGCATCCCGTCAAATACTACAGATTCAAACAGCATCGGGCAAAACCTCTGAAATTAACAAAGCCTTTAAGGAATTTTAATCCTCTGATCTTACATATTCTCATGCTGAGTATTATTTTTTTAAGATTTAGAGGATTTAGAGAAACCAATTACTTTTTTGTAGAACTTAGATCGGCACTGATGTCTCAACAAAGCGGAAAATGTTGGATTTCCCTGTGAATTTTATAGAAAGTTCTACTAGAGTTCTACTAGTATAGAAAGTTATACTAGACATGTATAATGAATCTTTTGACTCTGGCTGCCTTCCTCAAAACCTTTCACAAGCCACCATCTCACTGCTTTTAAAAAAGTTCGTCCTACCCCCCAATCAGCTTGTTGAATGCTTTAAGACTGGAATCTACCCTTCTGAGCATCATCCCTGCAGACCAAACAGGATTTATCCGAAATAGACACTATTTCTTGGATGCTGAAAAGGCTTTTGATAGAGTGGAATAGCCCTATCTTTTTCATACACTGGGGAGGTATGGTTTTAAAACAAACTTCATTTCATGGATTAGGATACTTTACTCCTCACCGCAAGTATCTGTTAGAACAAATAATACAAATAATATCTGAATATTTCCCCCTCTATTGTTCGACAAGGCAGGGTCACCCCTTAAGCCCATTATTATTTGCGCTTGCAGTTGAAGCTCTTTCAATTGCGCTTAGGTCTATCACAGATTACTGGAATTGTTAGGAATGGGCGGGAGGTCAGAGTGTCCCTTTATGCAGATGATCTCTTGTTATAAGTCTCTAACCTACCAGTCTCAATTTATTTATTTCTGAAAATGTGTTACATTCAAAGCTGCCAGGCTAAGATCATGAAACGCACAAAAACAAAATTAGGACAACATTGAAAATTAGGACAAAAGCAAAAAAGGCCATGTTGTGCATTTGTGGCTGCCACACTAAGACCTTGAAACGCATAAAAAAAACTGGAGCGGTCAGGCCGAAGGCACAAAATTACATATTGGATGCTTTGTTGAGGACTACAGAATTTGTGACCAAACTATTAAAAGTGTGCAAAAAATGGTTTCTTAGGATTTGTGATGACACGGTTCAGGGCACACACATAACTTTCATGTCAGGTCGTGTGGCTTTTCGTTCCGCATGGTTTGACATATGGCTTGGCTTGCTGGGATTTACAGTCTGCGCGCAATTCCCCAAAAAGTGTTTTCGGAAAGCGTTCATATATTCTAGTCCAAAATTGGACTATTTTGGACTTTGTGTCCAGATGGTTTGACATACAAAAAAGTTTTTAATGTTGAGATCTCTCCAAGGCCGACGTTTTGACATATGGTTTGTCTCTGTGTGATTTACGGATCATGCACAATTTAGGAAAATTTAGGAGTGTCAATGAGCGAAAAAAAATTTATTGGCCCTGTCAGTATGACAGACCATTTACTATTGTGCTGGGAATACGTTTTTGATCATATGTTCAGATCGTGTCAAAAAAGTGTCAATGGGCAAAAAATATATATATATTATTTCAGACTTTTTTTCGGCACTTAATGCGGGTTGTACCGAAGCACGCAGACCGGCGTGCTACATATCAAAAATTAGTACTTTATTGCATGAGGTGTGCTATTACTTTTATAAGCAATCGAACTGGGCGTGGCCAAGCTATTAACGCTCAAACAGGGTCATTTGCCCATTGGAATGCATTGATAGCATTTTTAAAATGGGGCTTCTTTTAAGTGGTACTGATACAGCAGCATCGCCAGCACTTAAACCAGCTACTTCATTAGGATGCCTGCATAATCAGCCACATTATTAAGACTGCCCGGTCCTTCGGCCACTTTATTTATATCTTGACCACGCCCTGTTAGCATTTTTGATGCTAGCATGCTAGTAGGGCTACAATTATCCAATGATTTTGGAATCAAGTATTCTGTCAAGTTCCAACTTTTGCTTTTTAAACCACTCTAACAATAGTATGTTATGCAACATGAAAATCCTCTTAAAATGCGGAAGCAATTGGCTGTTATTCCTCACAAAAAAGTTTTTTTATTCAAACTCAATACTGTTATTAGATCAATGCTTAAACTTTTGGGTTACTGGCTCCAGAACTAATCCCATTTAATCAAATCTTTCATGATGTACATAAAAAAATCTATTAAACATCGGTTGCCTATTTGTCCTTAGTTTTTTATTAAAAAAAGGAAAAAGGGGTGTACCCCCTGCTATAGCCAATCTGAGAATAAAGTGAAAAAAGTATAAAGGTACAAAATAGTAAAAAGAAAATATATAAATAAACAATTCAAGTATAACTATAATCCAACGTAAACAATACAGTTCAGTTTCCAATTGTATCCAGATGAGGTAAGTTTTGTTATGTGCAAAATAGAGAGAGCGAGAGAGAGAGAGAAAATTTTGTCTTAGTGCATGTGATGTACAACAAATGCTAGAAACTTTCCCAAAAGTAGATCTATATGCTACTAAATGTAGATTTGTCCATCTGTTGCATTTATTATTACTACCTTATGTATGGAGTTTGTGTGCGTGTGTGTGCGCGCATGTGTTTTTGGCGCACAGGAGGGAGAAATGAGGAGGGATGAATTACATGAGTCATGTCTTATCGTGCCTCGTCACTATCTACTCATAACACAAATAATTACAAAAATATACGTTCTAAGAATCGCTAATGTCAGTTAGCAATCATAAAAATACGATACCTTGTAGAAGCTCAGAGTCCGCTTGGGGATTCTTTCGGTTAAGGTGCCGTAGCTTTGACGAAGTACTATTATGGTAAGCCAGGTCCGTTTTACAGTGTATACACTGCACTACGTTGTCCACGCAGCGTAAACAAATCGCGCCTCCTTAAACATTTGAAATGCGCGTCAGTTAAAACAGACCATGTAGAACAATGATACCGATGCTGCGCAGCTCCGCACTGTGTAGCTCCGCGGGAGCGATACGATAATAGATGGACTTTGGTGACCAATTAAACGCCTTGGGGTAAAGAATTTTCCTCAAATATTTTTTGAGTTATTCGAATAATCGTTTCAGCCCTACATGCTAGCATTAGCATACTAACACGTTCATTTTTTACCATACTCCAGACTTCACCAAATTTAACGTTTCGCATCTTGGCCACGCCCTGTTAGCATTTTTTATGTTAGCATTTAGCATGTTAACATGCAAACTTTTCAACATGCTCCAAACGTCACAAAATTCAGTGTGACAAGCCTTGGCCACGCCCTGTTGGTATTTTTAATGTTAACTTGCTAGCATTAGCATGCTAACATGCACATTTTTCAACATGTTTCAATCGTCACCAAATTTAATGTGACGCATCTTGGCCACGCCCTGTTTACGTTTTTGATGTTAGCATGCTAGAGTTAGTATGCTAACATGCAAATTTTTCAACATGTTCCAATCGTCACCAAATTTAACGTGACGCATCTTGGCCGTGCCTGATTAGCGTTTTTTTTATGTTAGCAAGCTAACATTAGCATGTTAACATATACATATTTTTTAACATGGTCAAAAATTTTATGTGACACGTCTTTTCCATGCCCTGTTAACATTTCTGTTAACATGTTCCATTTTTCAACATGTTCCAAACAAAATTTAATGTGACGCATATTGGCCACGCCCTGTTAGCGTTTTTGCTATCAGCATGCTAGCATAATCATGCTAACATACTAATTTTTCAACATGGTACAAACATCACCAAATTTAATGTGACACATCTTGGCCACACCCTGTTAGCATTTTTGACATTATTAAGGTAGCATTACCATGCTTACATGCTAATTTTTCAACATGTTCTATACGTCACCAAATTTCATGTTCCCATTAGTATTGCTTTATAGCTGACCCTTCAAAATTGCCCATCATAACTTTACAAATCTTGTCACGTGACAGAATCTTCACAGACATATTTACATATCTTGGTATCTGTGTTGCCACTAAATCTGAGGATCTTTTTGAGGCTAATTTTGTTGCCTTGCTGTCTAAGGTTTGAGAGGATTGTGAACGGTTGTCCATTTTTAATCTGTCCCTGACTGCATGTGTTAATACAGTGAAAATGAATATTCTACCACATTTTTCTTACTTATTTCAATGCATACCAATATTTCTGCCTCAGTAATTTTTTCCAAAAGTTGAGTCTGTTATCTCTGAGTTTATCTGGAATAAGAAGGTTCCGAGACTATGCAGACAGTACTTAGAAAGACCAAGAAAACAGTCAAATGGTTAGCCTTACCATATTTTGGGTTTCATTATTGGGCATCTAATATTTGGATCCTCAAATACTGGCTTCAGTCCAAAGTATCAAATGCTCAACTCAATTGATTGGCAATAGACGCAAATTTGGTCAAACCTGTATATCTGAAAGCTTTAGTGCACTCTCCTATTCTGTCTTCCACTTTACCTTATGCCAAGAATAGAATTGTTAAGACTTCTCTCAGAATTTGGGCTCAGTTTAAACATTACTTTGGGTAACAAACTTCTTCCACCTATGCCCCGCTGGCTGCAAATCACCAGTTCCTCTTGAGAATATTGTTATTGCTCATGCTCTAATTCCAGTAAAAAAAAAAGACACATTGTGGGCGCCGGAAGGGGATTTTGACGTGTTTTAATAAAATTGTATTTTTCCACCAAAAGTGACGACAAAATTTTTTTGCTAATTAACCAGACTGGTTAATTTGGAGCGGCAAAAAACATTTTTTTTATTTGGTTTCATTGTCGTTGCAGACGGATTCAAAGCAGTAGCAGAGGGTTAATAGAGAGCAGCCTGGGCTCCGCAAAATCATATCGCTGCGCTTACTGCGCCACCTGGTGGAACACCAGGCATTACAGGACAAGGGCAAATAAATGCAGTAATAATTATAAAAAATATGATTAAATTTTAGCAATTCTGTACCAATTCTCGGTGGGCTGAGGTTACCAAAATCATATTTGTAAACATTGAATTAAAAAAATTCCAATAACACACCCAAAATGATAATGGAAACTGTATAATCGTGCAGACTCCTGGACACCAGCAGGGGGGCTTCAGGGGGAAAAGGTTGGAACCACTGCACTTGTTGTTATGTTTCCTGATTGTTTTCACCTGTTTATGATTGTATAAAGGTGCCCTGTTCGCGGTCATTGTTACGTGATGTCTCCCCTGTCCTGTTCACCATGTATCAAACCCCTGTATCGTGACGTCGTGCATATGTGTCCTTCTTCTTCGCCATTTCCAGCCATCATTCCAGATCTACTGTTTGCTATGGCCAACCATCGTGACAGGAGGTTGGAGAACAAGACAAAGCTATGTGGATGTCACGAGGGTGAAGGGAGCGGGTGTGAAAGAGCGATTAAATGCTTATTTTATTTGTGTAAATAAGGAATCTATAGAAAAGATGAAAGAAGTCTTCTTGACTTTCTTAAGCATGACACAATTGGAACAGTTGGTCTGACATACGACAAACATTAAAAATCATTTAATAATACAGTACATATGATCCATTATACGATCATATGTACTGTATTATTGATTTTTAAATCAGAAGACACATTTCGTTGTGTCACCGTGTGTTGTGCCGCAATGTCTTGTCATGTCATGCAGCCAGTCACATTGTTTCTTAGTTTTTGTTCTTTAGTTTAATCAGCTGAACGAAACCCGTAAATAAAGAATCTATAGAAAAGATGAATGAAGTCACCTTGACTTTCTTAAGCATCAAATATTTGAAACAGCTGGTCTGACATAAAAAAAAACATTACAATAATTTAATAATACAGTACATATGATCGTATAAAGGTTAAATGCAGACACATTTTGTTGTGTCATCGTGTGTTGTGATGCAGTGTTTTACAATGTCATATGTCATCCAGCCAATCACATTGTTTCTTAGCTGTTGTTCTTTAGTGAAATCAGCTGAACAAAACCAGCCAATCACATTGTTTCTTTGCCCTTGTTCTTTAGTATATTTAGTGAACCAGCTATTAACCAGTTATTTCTCTATTTAAGCAGCGAGCCTACAAGTAAAAAAATAATTTCAGATATTTGAGAATTCATTACAGAGATAGAGTTATGCCGATTCGGAAGAAGTTAGCTAATAGGATCAAGCGTTTCTTCTGCAGGGAGAAAGGTTCTGCTGAGCCCAACATGACTGACCTGAACTCAGTTCAGATGAATCATGTTGAAGCATTCACTAAACTGATACACAAACTCGAGGGGGTAATGGAGGTATTCTTGGAAAGGGATCTCAGACATCATAAAGAAATGGAGGAGATGCTCTCTGCCTCTAATGAGCATCTGAAGATGGCTATGCAGGACACGCAACTGACCAGTCTGGCTTTGCGTGAAGACCTGAAGCTAGAGAGAGACAGACAACATGCCACACAGGACATTGAGGATGAAAAAAGAGAAGGACTGAAAGCAGAAAAAGATCAAGATCTCCAGCGATGTAAGGAGCTTGAAACCCATCTGAACATGGAGAGACAGAAGAGGGAAGAAGCAGAAAGGCGTTTCTGTGATGCGAGAGAGAATTGTAAGCAGGTGGAGATGGAGAGAAAGCAGACTCTTTACCAAGAGACACTACAGAACGAGAAGAAGGAGCTGGAAAAGCTGAGAAGTAAAGTGGCAGATGAGCAGATTAGGAGAGAGAAAGTTGAAAGAGAGCTTGAAGCAAAAAGAGCAAGCAGGAAAGAGGCAGAGAGGCTTCTCTTGGAGACAAAGTTTTGTGAACAGCTGAAGAGCAAAGAAAGTTTCCACAAAGAGACGCTCCAGCAAATGAAAGAGGAACTTGAACAGCTGGCAGCTGAAAGAGATGTTGAAAACAGAAAACAAGAAGAACTTGAAAATATGCTCGCCAAAGAAACGGGTACCAGGAACGAACTGGAATATCATTTCAAGTACATAAATAATGAAAGCGAGAGGAGGGAGATTGAGGAAACCATGAGGATCCTCCTCAAAAGGGAGAAAGAACTGTGTTTGCAACTTAAGAAGACTGAAGAAATGAAAATAAAACTATATAGTTTTCTAGAAGCTTCACAAGGGAATGCCCACATGGGTGGGCATGTTTATCGAGGAGCTCGGAGAACAGGATTCAGCTATGCGGACGCCATAAAAGAGAAGAAGTGATTTTAAAAATATGTCTGTCTGTGCAAATCTATAAAGAACAAATGATTGTAATCTCCTTGACTTTCTTGAGCATCACCTATCTAAACCATAAGGCAAACATTAAAAAAATAATTACAAAAGACAGTGCAGATGATCACATAATAAAATGAATAATAAACAGTAATAAACAGACTTGCATTGTTATCCAAGTGGTCCATTTGTGTGGGGGGCGTGTCAGTCTTCAAGCACCATGTTCACACTAATGATGAATGAAACAAAACTTTTCAGCGATTCATGTCGTATGTCATACGTAATCATGTCGTATGGTTCACTGGAATTGTTAGAATGATGGAATCACTGATTTGTTCAGTAATAACACATTTACATTTGCGGCAACTGTCCTTATGCAGAGCCTCTTACAATGAGTAGTTACAGGGACAGTCAAGTGAGTGTTGATGTCTATAGATGTGCAAGACCTGTTTCTCCCAAGTGTGTAAATGAATGAATGATCACCTGTAAGCAAAGATTTACAGACGGAGATCAATATTGTCTTGCTAATGAGAGAACAAAGTCTCTTTCTCTACACACATCATGATTTGAATAACGAAAAAGGTTTCTTTTGCACATCATTAGTGTGAACATGGTGTTTGCCTAGTTGAGCCCATGAAGGAGGCACTGACTGACACGCCCCCCTACACAAATGGACCAATTGGATACCAGCGCAAGTTTGATATTACTGTTGCTTCTACACCGCTCAAAAAAATGTCTTTGACATTATTATTTTCATTCTCTATGCATGTTTTTCATGATGTATAACAGTCAGGAACCACTCTTTCCTGGAAATGCAATGGCGGATGCAGCTGCAAAGACTGCAGCACGTTCACCACTTCCTCTTTAGACTCAGGTTCAGGCACACTCTGCTTCTTCCACTCAACTCACTTCAGTAGAAATAGAGAATGGCACATTAAAAAACAAACTGGCTAAATGCAGTGCTGACACTGGTCTTAATTGGGTTAAAGCGCAACCTCTTGTCCTGATGTACATGAGCATGAGAAAAAGAAACAGAGTTGGCTTGAGTCCATATTAAATCTTGTTTGCAACGCCACCTAACACTGAACACTGCCCTGTGTGAGAATTGTCAGGATCCGGTCCGAAATGGGGGTTACTCCGGTCCGGGTCAGGATCCGGACCGGAGTTTCATTGTTGTCCTGTGTAATGTTCCCTAATCGTTTTCACCTGTGTTAATTGTATAAAGCTGCCCTGTTCGTTTCTGTCCGCTGTCAGGTCTTTGAAGTTATGTTCCATGTTCACCAGTGTCTACGTCTCGGATGTCTCCCCTGTCTTGTGATTCACCATTAAACCCCTGTTCCGTGATGTCAGGTGAAAGCGTCCTTCATTCTTCGTTCCTCGTCACTCCTCGTCCTCCTCTACGTTCACCCGCCGCGTCATGCCCGCATGGACGTGACAAGAATGACATGTTAGCCTATTGCGTGTCTCTCAACAAACGTCTTTCCCAGTTGTTGCTGCCCTTCCACAGCCAGCTGAGATCCAACTCCATCACTTTCAGCCAGGAGACTTCGTCTTAATTAAAAGCTTTCGGAGGCAAAACTGGAACCATCAACACTGGATGGGACCCTTCCAGATCCTGCTGTTAACTCATACTGCAGTCAAGATTGCAGAGAGAGCCATGTGGATCCACCAGAAGGTCCTCCAACTCAAGCAGACAGCGCACCCGAGCAAGATCAGTAAGGAAATCTGTGTCCTTACTGCAACATGTGGCGTGCCAAGTCACCAACTCAACTCATCATGGATCAACCTCGCCCCTGGCATCCCTTTCGCATATATTTCGCCTCCCTGAGAGGAACCATGTGCTGTTTTCTCCTCATCAACCTCATTATTATGCTCCGCATCCTTTTGTGGCATGAACACTTCGACAAGCCGACACCCAGCCCCACCCCTGCCCCCACCAACTCTGCCCTCTCCTTAAGCCCAATATGAGCAACTGCACATGTCCTTGTCCACCCTAGTAGCAGATCCTCCCTGATATGATTGGAGCTTCTACACTACTACTGATTGGGCGCAACAGTCCCCTACATAACCTGACACCTTCTGGACGAAACCTACTTATAACTGTGAACTAAACAGAGACAAGCCTGGTGCCGCCCGGCATGCCCCTACATAGTTACTGTTGGTTGTTTTACTTATGGGCTTATAGTAGTGGTACCGATGTCCCGTTTCCTATTATCTAATGTCAGGAACCTGCGCCGTATTCTCCTCTGTGGTGGTTGCTGTATCCCCTGAATTAGAGCGTTGTTAGTCAGATTAATCGATACCGCCATAGGTAAAAAAAAGTCTTCTCCATCTTCTCTACTGTCAACTTCACCAACAGACCCATTATGACAATGATGAAGCTATTGTACATAATGATGTATCCTGCTCTGACTCTTACTCCTCAGATGAGGACAGCACAGACATATCATTTCTATATCTTGTTACCTTGTTTTTCATGCGACTGCCTCTGATAAGTTACCTTAAACCCTTGCTGGTGTGGTACACTTTGATGTTTCTAGTATTATTATTTACTTATCAATTTACATTAAAACATTTTTGCCCATTTTTGTGATCATAGCATGATCAAAAGGAGGGAAGTGTGAAGGAAAATGTGTAAGCATAGGCTAGGGAAGGAACCCTGTGGTTGTCGCTGTCCACCCCACCTCCTCCACTGATGGTGGTGCTTGGGCTCTGAGGACGTAGCCCGTGGAGGGGGGGCTCTGTCACGATAGGGTTCAGCTGGAGACTCACCTGGCACCAATCTGCATGACAGCAAGGTGGTTAAAAGGCGCTTCTGAGCGCCATTCGGAGGCTACAACATTTTATGTGGAATGATTAATAAAATGTCCCACCTCTGCGCTTCCTTCCACCATCAGCTCACGGACGAGACACACGTGGGGCTTTGTGTGGGAGCTAAAATTATATATACATTTAATCTATATTTTATATATCTGTATGTTATTTTTATTCTGCTCATGTTTTGTCTGTTTTTGAAGACCCCTTCCACCCTTTGAAGTGCATATGCATGTTGACAACATAAAAAAAAAACTTTTATTACAAAAAAATCTTTTTAGTACATATACCTGATGCACAATTTTGTTCCAATCAAATTGTACATCTACAAACGTTAGGGTAGTAAAACAGAAACTAACAGTGTGTTCGACTAAAAAGCAATCAGAAGCAATTAAACAATTGATTAACGTAAGTATTATAGACAAGTACAGTAGTTACATTGGCCATTACACAGTGAGTTGCCTGAAATTCATGTACAACATCTACCTTCCACATGACATGTTACACCTGAAATGCTTCAAAAACCTGAGTATTACTGGATCACCTGACCTCTCCATCATTTTGAAGTTTGATTACAGACAAGGAGACCCCACCACCATGTATCAGCTAAGCGTTAATTACACAACCCAGTGAATCGAGTGTGAGACGCTGCCCCCTAGGGAGGATCTAGGAAGCAACGACTCCTACTCTCTGTCCCACCATTTCCATCCTTTCATAACTAATCCCTGCCTGGATCTAGACGTAGTTCTTGGGGGCAGAGGGGTGGGTGGAGTACTTGACGGTGGTGCTGGATCCTCTGGATCCACGGCTGAAACAGCAGAGCAGGCCTCCGGCCAGCAGCATGAGCACGCCGGAGCCCCAGCCGATGAAGATGCAGGCGCCCAGCTCTCTCTTCTGCGCCTGCGCGACTAAGACGTTGTTGAAGTTCTGCACCACCTGATTGGCCACCCAGCTCACAGGGATGATGATCAAAAGGCCGGCAACCAGCAGCATGATGCCACCCGCCAAGCAGATCTTGGGCTTGATGTCTTCGTTCTGCACGCAGGTGGTAAAGTCGGAGCCGGCGAAGATGATGAGGAGGGCGAGGCCGCTGAGGAGGCAGCATACGATCGTCATGGCACGTGACGCCTGTAGGTCGGAGCTCAAGACCAGCAGGGAATCGTAGTCTTTGCACTGCTGCTGCCCAGTGCTCTGCACCACACATGACTTCCAGATGCCTTCATATGTGCTCTATGGATTGAAGGAAAACAGTTGGAATTACACAACTTACAGAAAAGTAGAGGAACATCAAGTAACTATAGTTTAGCTGTTAGCTTTGCAGGTACATTTGCAGAATCATCTCTGAAACATGCTCTGCATCTGCTGATGGTTGGAAAGTCTGTACCTGCGCTGTCACTATGTTGTCTCCTATGAATGCAGACACTTTCCACTGAGGCAGGATGCAGGTGATTATCGCACCGACCAATCCCAGGACCGTCAGGGCAACACACACGATCTGTATGCCAGAGGAAGCCATGCTGGAAGACAGGAGAGGACAAGATCAAGTCAAAAGCTCAATGCCAGCAATGCTCTGCTGCCTCCACTGCTGGAGAACATTGCTTAATGCTCTGCAGCCATTATACATTTTGAGACAATAATTACAGTTATGCACAATGATGCAACCCATTTTGGGAATTTTTTATTTGAAGAGTAGACAAGGAAAGAAAAACAACATGTTTGTTGTAAATGGTTAACATTTAATAATAACCTGCGAGCATGCAAAACACTACGTGAGTCGGAGTTCACCGCCGACAGGCCTCTACATGAATTCATAGCTCTGAGCTACGGGTACAGAGACAACAGCAAAGCTCCGCTCGGGGCTACGTTCAAGCCGAGTCATGCCCAGTCTCACACCTCCACCTGCAGCTCCCTCCTGCTGAAAGGGGGCCACTCCCAAGCCAGGGATGTTTGTGGAATCAGATCAAATCTTGCACCCATCTAATCCGTTCACATTCCCATATTTCACCATATTTCTCATGGCTGACCCGTGTCCAGCAATTCCCTTTCATTCAAATATTCCTTAGTTCCTTGTACAGTATAGAAAAGTGTATACATCATTTTAAAAAACTATTCACATAATAATGTAGTTTTTAGTTGTTTTGTTAATATAGAAGTAGGAAGGACACAAAAAAAGTAATTGATTAAATAGAATTTTTTATTTCGCTGTGAAAGGCAACTCTTATTTTTGACCAAGTGTGAAAATATATTTGGCCTGTCGGATGTTTTAAGACTTTTTAAGACTAAAATTTACTGTTGTAATGTTATGGTTACAAAAAATATAACTTAATGTCTGAATAGCATGTTAGAGAAAAAAACCCAGATAATTAGTACATCATCACCCAGACATAAGAGATGATGAACATCTTTTAAATACGTTAGTACTTCAAGTTTTCCTTTGCTTTACCCATTATAAATAGGTGCCTATTGTGCTAAAAAGCCACCGTTTTCAAAATGACATTTTAACCATAAGTTGTAGCAATTTAAATATATAGATCTTTTTAATATATTTTCTATTTGCATAAAGAGTTCCTTACCTCCAAATGTGGCCCTTTTGTCTTGGTGGGAGACTCTTTGTGAAGTCCTGACTGTGTCGCGTGCCTCTCTTCTGCAGTGCACTGTCGAGGGAAGGGGTGTCGCTGGGTCTTTTAAAGGAATGCGCAGTGTGGTGTTAGGGTGTGTCTGGGGGTAAGCGATAGATGTACATCATGGCGAGACTGGACTTGTCCTGTTGCTCCCTGTTTTCCTCGCCAAAGAGAGTATATGGCATTTCCAGTGGAAAATGTTTCTTTTTTTGTCGTTCATAACTGAATAAATGATGTGTCTGATGAAATGTCATATACAGTACAAATATTGTATCCAATAGGGCTGGGTTATTAGTTGAATTTTTTTCCAATGAGTACAAAAATTACATAATCAAGACAAAATTATTATCCTTTTGCTGTGTGTCACTAATTTCGCCCACTTATACATTTTTATTTTAAATTAAGACCTTTATTAAATTAAGACCTTTAAACTCTTCAAATGCAAACTATATATTTCGTTAAAGGGCAGTACAGACTGAATGTTTAAGAGGGTAAGAGGGCAATAAATTGTTTTTTTATATAATTGTTTGATATTTATTTTTTGCCAAAATCTAGTGGCTTGATTACCTAAAACACTGGTTTTACGTGCTGAGAGCATTTCAATTGCAGGTCTTCATATATCTTCTTTAATAGAATATCAAAAGTAATTAGATCAGCACACAATATCCGAACATCAATTAAAACACTGAACATAACGTTCCAGTATCATGGCAGTCACTGGGTGGGACTGTGAATCACACATTCCCATTTTCCATGATTTTTCTTTAAACAAGACTCCTCTTGGGCCTCTGCCTGATCTGTCGAAACTTGACGTGGGAAAGGATAGGGGTGCTATTTGGGGAGGGTGATCGGTATACGTCAGCAAGGCCTTGAGGCATGTCTGACTAACAGTTTCTGGGTTTGGCAAATGGTCTCTCATAGTATCAAATTATATTCTTAGAAATTTCTTGGAAACTTTGCATCTTGGGTTGCAAAAACTGGACATAACAAATGAATTAAAGGTTTACCCCAAAACATTTACGATTGAAAGGGCATAGGAACTGGGACAGTGGTGGAATAGCGGGTCCTGGTTCTGATTAATCGGTTCTGGGTTCGAATCCCAAAGAATCCCAAAGCCAAGGTTCCAAGGTTGAGCAAAGCACTGTCCCCACACACTGCTCCCCGGGCGACTTTCATGGCTGCCCACTGCTCACTATGGGGGATGGGTTAAAAGCAGAGGACAAATTTCTAAACACATTTCATTGGGGGCAGTGTTTCACAATGGCAATAACTTCACCCTTCCTACCTCCTTCTCAAAATGTGAGGCACTTTCTGAAGTAGTGGTCACCAACCCTGGTCCTGGAAGGCACTTGTCCTGCACGTGTTTGTGTTTTCCTTCATTAGCTCACCCAGTTCTTGAGTTGAACCAGGCGTGGTGGCACATGGAAAGATCTAAGCTGTGGACCAGGGTTGGTGACCCCTGTTCTGAAGTCCTTTTAGGTTTAAACTATATATAGTTTAAAAAAAGGTTTTATGCTGAATGAACCTTCCTGACACAACCCTCCCCGTGTACCCAGGCGGTAGAATGTGCGGTTTTCTTAAGTCTATAATATGACGCTGAAAACCTTCAGTGTGGGATGTACAAATGTGTCTCCAATCCCCCAAACATTAATGTCCATGTTTTTGGGAATTCATCAAATTACAATATGTTGTTAGGAAAATACACAGAAGCAAACAAATTGTGGATTCATACCTGTGTTTTGCAGTGGCTGCATTGCAAACTTCTACACTGCCCGCAACCTTGGAGTCAATAGACAACCAACTCTCCTTCTCGACTCACATCGGCAATCTTTCCCGCTCATGTAGATTCCTTCTCTACAATATCAGACGAATCCGTCCTTATCTATCAACACAGGCCACCCAGACACTTGTTCAGTCCTTAGTAATCTCAAGACTGGATTAATGTCTCCCTTCTAGCTGATCTATCTCTATATACCATCGACCTCTACAACCTTCCCAAATTCTCCCACACCACCCCTCTGCTACGCTCCCTCCTTATTACACCTCGCACTGCACCTCATATACTCCGAGCCTCCAGTACTGCTCGCCTGGTCCCTCCATCTCTGAAGGTACTCTGACTCTTCTCCGTCTTGGCCCCTCGGTGGTGGAATGAACTTCCCCTTGAGGTCAGAACAGCTCAGTCACTGAGATTTTTCAAACGACAACTTCCTCTTTAGACAATATTTAGATGAACTTGTAACCTTCTTATTGTCTGACTTATGTATAGAAACTACAACAGAGTGAATAATAAGATTGTATTCATAGTTGGGGGTCCTATTGAACCAGAACTGATCACTTCATCGTGGTAACATTGGAAGCACGTTGTAAATCGCTCTGGAAAAGGGCATCTACCAAATGTACATTTCATTTAAGAGTAGAAACAAGAAAAAGTGAAAACATGCATTTCATTGCCTAAAGGCTCCAAGAAGTCAAAAATAAAGTGTGTGTGTGTGTGTGTGTGTGTGTGTGTGTGTGTGTGTGTGTGTATATATATATATATATATATATATATATGTTTTTTTTCATTTGGGAAAGACGTAGAACTGGAAAACACCGCGTGCCTTCAACGTCGATTCTGTTGCCATGGCAGCCTTCCTTAGCGGTTTGGATGCCAACCCGTTTAATCTCGGTTCGTACCGGGAAAATGCAATGCCAACAGGTCATAACTTGAGGGCGCCATTTAGCTGATTTAATCAGGTTGAAAGGTTTCGTTTTTGTGTGGATTCAAGCACGCCACCTTCTTCACACGTAAAACGTGTGATCCAAACATACATCCAAATATAACTTTTCAAATGGCATCTTAATATACATAAACTGGAGCGTGTTTGGAACATTATAAAATATATTATTTTTGTCCAAAATCATTGCAATCTAAAACTAAATCGCGTCACCACCCCTCCCTCTCCAGTGAACGTGACGTAATGAAGTACGGTCTAAGGCGGGGTTTCACAGTGGGATCGACGTACGCACGGCCAATAGGAATCGCTCATGGGGATTTAAATTATCAAAGCCAACCAATCGGGTTACGAAACGCGTGAAAGAAAAAAAAAAAAAAAAAAAACGCATAATGCCTTTTCCTCGCTTGGTGTCGTTTCTGAATAGCCAGGGCCTTTTTTCAGGTTCCGTAGGGGAAGAGGGGAACGGACGATAACGCGAGCGGGGGAGGATCGAAGGGACCGAGTAACCAGAACAAGATTAGTTGAGCGGTTTTTTTTATTTTATATACAACACAACGAAGTGTGTGGTACGCGTATATGTATATAAGTAATACGGGTAGCTATCTTGAGACCAGACATTAAGCTAACCGCTCTGGGTGATTTAGCCTGCTAGCCGTACAGAGCTAACGAGGCAGCTAACAACCAAACGCGAAAGGAAATATAGCCAGTAATAAACCTGCAATTTGACAGGAAACCCGCTTTTTGTATATTTCGCCCGTCTTGGGTTGGGGCCTTAGTTTGACCGATCTAGAAAAAAGACGCCCGAGTGCCCGAGAAAGCCTTCAGAGAATCGTGTAAAATGGCGGAGCCGGACAAGTTAAACATCGACTCCATCATACAGCGTCTCCTGGAAGGTGAGAGGACCTCGCGGGCTCCCGGCCCTTCGCGCGCAAACCGCCGGTGTTCTGGTCGTGTTGGGCGTTCTTTCGTCGACGGAAATGTTTTTTTTTTTTAATAAAAAGAACTTGAGGGCTGGTGTTTGTCGGCGCAAAGTAAAGAGTTAGCCGGCTAGTGGTTTGCCTTACATGCTAACATCTTGGCTAACATCGCTAGCGCACCGGTTAACGTTAGCCGCGTTGCTAAGTCCTTTTACCTCGACGCGTTCGATAGGAGAACAGCGTGGTTCGCAGTCGAGGTGTGTGTGTGTAAATATGTGTTCCAGATATACAAAAGCCACGTTATTAGCAGGCGAATACTGGACGTCCGTGAAAGGTTGTCGAGCACAGAGACGCCCTGCTGTCCGGGGTTAAACACTGAAGATCATGTAGATTTAGCGCTGCTTTTTCTTTACCCCGGACCGTATTGTTTAATGCAATTTTGTTTTTTGACGAAGGTGTTTTTTTCGGGAGCTGCAATTGAACATTATTATCTTTAGAAGCCACCGCGTCAGCAGAATAAGACAATTAAGCAAAGACGTCGTGCACGTGACTGTGCGTCTTGCAAAGGCAGCGATGCATCTACAAAATTATAAAACGTAATATAGTGCCGCTTTTCAAGCTTATGGCGTCTCTTCTTTTTTTTTTTTTTTTTTTTTAAAGCAAGATTTCCCCGTGAAAACACTGTAATTGTTCATTAGAATCATTTTAGGTCCTGCTGAGGCGTCGGCGTCACCACTGCCCTGGTTTGGAGCCGTGAGGTTTGGATCCTGCGTTTTCATGCTGCTCCAAATCGCCCGTTTAGGCACTTTGGTAACTGGAGTCCACAAGATGGGTGATTTAGGCCAGATTTTAGGGCTTTTGGGGCATTTTGACACTAAAGGGGTATTATATTGCGAATCCCAGGTATCTGATTTGGAATTTCCTGTGTGTTCTTCACATCTCCCTTGGTTTGTGCTGCTTGACCATCAGATGGGGGGGTCATATTCCCCTTGTTTTTTTGCACCGCCAGAGGGGTGCAAAAAAATGATGCGAGGTTTTAGTCTATTTCTCACTCACAGAGTAGGATCGTCCTGCCATTAGATACTAGGTTTATATGGTATAACAGTCCCAATGGTTTTGAGGAGCTCAGTATGAAAATATTTGGTTCCCCAAGTACCAGTACTAAGACCCATATGCCAATGTAATCGATATTAAATAGGAGGCAATTATAAGTGAAGTCAACTTGTGCAAGTTTGAGAACCACGTGTGAACGATGTGTGCATATTTATGGTTGTGGTTGTCTTAACCATAGTGTGTTTTGTAAGCAGTTTACATCAATTCCTGTCAGCTCTGCACATTGCATGTTCTCGCTTGTTTGAACTTGTGGACTAGACTGGATGCATGCAAAGCTGGACTCACCGATCTTAAAAGTAGGCCATGCTAGACGTGATGTCAGCCTCAAAGTCTACTATCGCTGCCCATCAAGTGTGTATTGGGCCAGTTGGAAGCCCTGCATGCGACACTTCTCATAACGCTCCCATGGACCCATGCTTTGCAAATTTAACCTCACATAATGACTCGCATTGTCCTTTTATAGTCAAGGTAGGATGAGACTTAGGCCGAAGTGTAGATGCGTGCCCTTACCACTTCCTGTTTTATTATTAATCTGCCTTTTTTCAGGTTTGTAATTGGATTAACATTTTTCTTTTGAACAGTATTGCAGTATCTTACAAATAAAGTCTGCGCTGGCTATTGTTACGTTTTTTTTTTTTTTTTTTTTTTTTTTTGTTTATTTCATAATGGAATATTTATTTTCGACTATTTTATCCTCATTATTTGTCTGAGTTTTAGCCTCATTGCTCATGTTGCCGCTGTAGCGACCCACCGATCCGCTGCCATTTTATTATTTTTTAATTTATTTTTAAGCGCTGCCCCATAGCAACCCTGGGGTACAGTAGCTGGGTGACTGCCGAAAGAAAGAAAGAAAAAAAAAAATAACAGAGCAAGCAGGTAATCAAATGTCTGATCCACTTGTTAAGTGTGTGTTGCGTAACAAGAGGGCCTGGAACTGCAGCATGCACCGTTAATCCCCGGCTTTGGCTGGTGTGTGTGTGTCCACAGCTTAGCTGACGAGGCTTCAGTTAGCCTATGAGCTGCGCTGCACCTTTGGAGCGGTTTAAAGTGTGCGCAGTAGGGCTTCCTATAGAATTATGTTTGGTGTTGCATCCTGTACACTGTGTGTGTGTTTCTGGTTATGTTTGGACATACATATCAGCATTTGGAAGTCAATGAGCCTCAGTGCTCGGTTCTTTTGGTTTATTTGGTCTTAAAAATCGATGCTTCAGATGCAATTGGTGCTTGTGGAACAAATACCATAAAATATAATCGGATCAATGCAAAACCATTAGTCACTCTAAATGAAAGTAAATCGTACGTAATTAGTGTAAAAGTGCCAGAGTCTTGGTGTGAGGTGTAAACCGGGTTAATAATATTAAACTGTTTCGCCCCGTGTTCGTTGTGCTGCTCCTCCCGTGCTGATTAAATGTTGGTTGAATGTTTGACTTCCTGTCAGCTGAAGTTCCATTTCCTATTTAAACTAGATGAATATAACATGAATAAACTGTAGATGATTACAACTTGATCAGTGCTAGAATGGGGCTTTGCTCTTTTGTCGACTTGATTCTGGACAAAATTTTTGGCAGCAAACCAGCAGAGCTGCTGTCCGGCACGTCGTTATTGTACTCTACGTGCAAACGGCCCACGAGCGTTTGCCGGCAAGATGGGATTTTCTGTCCAAGCGGGTCAGGCTGCGATAAGGACGGTCTGCCAGGCATGGGGCAGAATAAACAAGCCAGATGATGGTCGTATTTATACATCCTGTTATGTAACTCCAACCTGGTTTTCACCCGCTCGGAGCGCGCCGCTTTCTCTTTGGGCTAAATAAGGGCTGTTGTCTAGTCCCCCAAAAAAGACATGAAAATGGGCCACTGGAGGTATTTTTATTTTTTATTTTTAAGCGATTGTTAATTATAGGTGATGAGAAAATACTCCATAATTACTGTGAATGATATCAAACTTCTTTTCCAGGGCGTTCCGAAAAACAAAAAACCCTGTGCGGTGTTGCTATGGATACTGATAAATAGGACGCGGGGCCTAACGCTGTTCTGGAGAAGGAACCTTAAACAATGCAACTTTTGATATTGTTTCTCACCCAGCCTGGAGACGTTTGCGCGTGAAGCGCCGTTGATGATGTCCTGCTGGTTTTGTGCTGTAGGTGCCCGGCTTCGCCACGTGGCTGACCTTGTGATTTGCCGTGTGCGGACCAAACCAATTATGCGGAACGGCGTGTAGCTCCTGTCGGGATTACTCTGGGCCTGCCGCCACCTTGATCTGCAGAAGAGTGTGTGTGTGTGTGTGTGTGTGGATTTATTAGAGGTCCTCATTATTAAGGCTCCACAAATGATCACCTATTAATAGAAATGGCTGTTTTTACTCGCAGTCTTACTAAATGCAGCCGAGTATTCTATAAAGTGCTGCGGGACAACCTCTGTAAGTTGCGACGGGCAGCGACCGTGTGGCGAATGCCGCATTTCTGCCCACCCTCTTATAAAGCCCTTTGACCCACCACAGCGCTAAGCTCGCTGACGCTTATTGACCCCACCCCCGGCTAACTTTAGGGTAAGCGCTGTCAGGGCTTTAGCCGGCCCTAATCCCGGTTTAAAGCGAAACGTGGCCCTATTTATACCCACTTTCCCCCCCCTCGGCAAGCTCAAGGGCTCCACCGCTTCACGGTTCTGTCCGGAACGCGAACTGTGACTGTAAATAGAACATGTAAAAAATTGCGTTAACGTCATCGCTAGCAGCATGAAAAACGGCTCAAAGTGCAGATTTAACTAGCAAAAAAAAAAAACAGCACAACTACGTCTGAAATGGCTGTAATTTTCATCCCTTTCTCAGTCCTTCCGCTCCTTCAACATTCAGCAGGAACCTGCCATAGGTTCACGTAGAATACTAAGTTATCAATAGAATAGGGAGCGCCATACGTTTTACTACATTGATTTATTGTCCCATGGTCCCCCCCTAGTGACCAATCACTTCACGGCATGCTTTCCCAGCATGCACTTGTTCTCAGGGCCATGTCACGAACCATGGGCGTGGCAATTAGTCACTCACACTCCTGGCAGACTGAACCAAGAATATTGGAGCACAAGGCCGATTTCGTCCAGATCCACATGGATATTAAATGTTATCCCCGCCAGTGTTGATTTGATCACGATTTATCATAATCAAAATTGAATTGTGAAGCACACCAGGCTTCTCGTGCCCATACAGATGTAGAAAGGGGGGGGGTATAAGACTCGTTGGCAGCAGGGAGAAGAGGGGCTGTGGGCTGGAACGGGCGTTGCCACCACGACTCTCCTGACTCCCGGTTCCACCGCCTCGCGTAACCGGCCGCCTGCGTGAGTCACGCGAGTAGAAACGCAGCCGTAGGTGACGAGTGGAGGGCCGGAGGAGGTCTTATATTTTCATCTGGCCGTGTATCGACCTGAGGAGGACCTGCAGTGATGCGCGGCCGCTCCCTGCTCCACGCCCACAAGCCTCGCTCCGACCCACGTGACCACATTACTCCTGTTCCAGCGCCGCTCGGCTCGCTTCCCTCCACTTCGCCGCTCGTAGACAGAAGTTCTCAGTTTGTTACCCTGCTTACCCTATACATCGGGATTCATGTGTGTAAGAAATGTGGAACTTTCCTTTCAGGTAATCTGGAGCAGTAGTTTAATTGAACAAATGGTTTATTCTGGCGCCTACGGAGGAAGTTCTCTCTTTATTAGTTTGCGGTGTAATATTCCAAGCGATTGAATCTACGTTGAAGTCCAGAAAGAACGAGGCACGGATGGGAGGTGCTGCACGCGGCTCCGCCTCAGTTTTCTTCTGTTCGTTTGGGCCCGAGCCGCAGTAGTCGCTCTGGATCTCTTCATGATCATCGTCATAAAGCGTATCCAGCTGCTCTGGCTTTTTTCTGGGGCTCCGCTCCCATTACATCAGCGCCGCGGCTCGGTTTGCCATGCGCAAGAGCTGCCCGGGTTTCAGTGTGCTCGCTCGCTCTCCCTCTCTCTCTCCATTGTGGAGAGACTGTATGCAGATAAAAGCAGCACCTGGCAGCTTTCTGCTTCCTTTTGTGTCCAGAAAAATAAAAAAAAATGGGTTTCAGACATCTGATGTGCTTTGAAGCCACAGATCAGAGTTTTACATTTTTTGGTTCCCCCAGTGACCATTGTTGAGGTGTCGGTCGCTCCTAATCGTATTTATTTTTGCCTTATTTTTACAGTTAAGGGCTCTCGGCCAGGGAAGAATGTACAGCTGACGGAGAACGAGATCCGCGGCCTCTGCCTCAAGTCCCGGGAAATCTTCCTCAGCCAGCCAATCCTGCTGGAGCTGGAGGCGCCTCTCAAGATCTGCGGTGAGTCCCTCAGGACGAGACGCCCGGGGGAAGGCCAGTGCGATGGGCGTAGATCAATCGCCTCTGACGGCGCTTTCTGCAGCCATTAAAGCTCCCTCTGGTGCTTCTCGCGCAAGCGAAAGGAAATCCATGCCGGTTCCTTGCGCCGCAATGGACTCCTTCCAAGCCCGTCCAGATCTAGCCTCTTAAACGAACCACTTATCATAAAGTGCAGCTTGAAGGCCCTAATTGAACATACCATGCATTACGTTGCGAGAGCGTTTCTGGCATGCTAGGAGTTCTGCTGTACATTTTTAGCCCTATTTATCAGACCATGTAGGGTTTTTTTTTTTTTTCTCTCTCTCCTTCCTCTCCCCACCCATTGTTAATTACTTCCGAAACATGACGTTGCATGCAGCAGCACTGGTGTCACACCGCTTTGGTAAGGTGACACTCGGGGTCTGAGCCGGTGAGTTTTGACAGCGGGTGCAGGTTTTATTACTAATGCGATTATCTGCCAGCGTTGCTATGACTGTTGCCTCGGCAGCAAATGTTCCATATAACGCAGCAGATGATGGGCGACCGGAGGGAAAACCTGCCTGAATCCACATCTATAAAAAATCCCATCACGGCTGGCGTGATAACGTGTTTGCTTACAGACCACGGTGTTCTTCAAGGAGCGTTTTATTGAGCTGGAGATCGACCCTGCAACACTCTCACTTCCAGTCTGCAATTGAAAGTTTTTTTTAGTTTTTTTTTTATGCAGTTTATGCAGATGCAGCCATTTTACATTTTACACTGCTTTTATCAGGCCCCCATATCCAGACCAACTTGCAGTCAGTAGTGACAGGGACAGTCCCCCTGGAGACATCCATTGTGTTATGCGCTAGGCTACTACCAACTTTACGTTACAGATGTAATAAAAGTTGAGATGAGTATTTATGGTTTTCCTAATAGACAATAAGAAATAGTTTTTATTTATTTATTTATTTTTTAGCCCTCATTTCCACTAATCCCTGCTCATGTTCAGCTACCAGTGAAGCGCCGTTCTGTTTATTCAGACATGGTGCTCATGGTGTTCCTCGTTTGCAGGTGACGTGCATGGACAGTACTACGACCTGTTGCGCCTCTTTGAGTATGGGGGCTTCCCACCCGAGAGTAACTACCTGTTCCTGGGCGACTACGTTGACAGAGGCAAGCAAAGCCTGGAGACCATCTGTCTTCTGCTGGCCTACAAGGTCAAATACCCCGAGAACTTCTTCCTGCTCCGCGGCAACCATGAGTGCGCATCCATCAACCGTATCTATGGCTTTTATGATGAGTGTAAGTACCCATGTCGTTTGTCCTCATGTACATTACCACACTGGTCACAGGCCTACTTGAGAAGGCATGCCTCATACCTGCTGTTCTGCTTCCTGCTCCCGTAGGCAAGAGGCGGTACAACATCAAGCTGTGGAAGACCTTTACAGACTGCTTCAACTGTTTACCTGTGGCTGCCATCGTAGATGAGAAAATCTTTTGTTGCCATGGAGGTGGGTGTGCATACGTTGGGTTAGGATTGCGTTAGGATTCTAATGTTGATTTTTATATTCTTTCTTTTCTTTCTATATTCATGGTTACTGCTCACTTGATTTAGCTAGGCCCTATATATATATATACATACGCATACATGCATGCATACAGGGTTTCCGCAGAACCTTATGTCATAAATTGGATTAATATTAATTAAATAATCACATGATATATTACTTAAGATACAATAATATTGTATTTTAAATGAGCATCTGGCCCTCACATCATCTGCCGAGAAAGTCAAATGTACAACACTGTTCTGTTGGTAGGCCTGTCTCCAGACCTGCAGACGATGGAGCAGGTGCGGCGTGTCATGAGGCCTACTGACGTCCCCGACCAGGGTCTGCTGTGTGACTTGCTGTGGGCCGACCCAGACAAGGATGTGATGGGCTGGGGTGAGAACGACCGCGGAGTCTCCTTCACCTTCGGTGCTGATGTGGTGGCCAAATTTCTGCACAAACATGACATGGACCTCATATGCAGGGCACATCAGGTCAGCAGACAGGCATCACTTTAGGTGAGGGGTGGGGTCTGTCAATCATCTGGGTTTAATTCTGTCCTCTGCTCCACTGCAGGTGGTTGAAGATGGCTATGAGTTCTTTGCCAAGAGACAGCTGGTGACTCTGTTTTCTGCTCCCAACTACTGCGGGGAGTTCGACAATGCGGGGGCCATGATGAGCGTAGATGAGACACTTATGTGCTCCTTCCAGGTATCAGAACTACTTTTATTAGCTCTTTTAAATTTTTATTTATTTTTTTTTGGTTTCCAACAAATCTATTGCAATGCTGGCCATCAGCCTCTTATGCTCTGTGCGTGAGAGGAATACGAAGTTGAATTGTGTGGTAAATGTTCAGCTTCAACTCAATCTCCATAAAGTCCACTATTGGGCGCGATATTTAGAAAGAAAAAAAGGTCATTGCAGAATTCTGTATTCCTTCACTGTACATAAAGTATACTTTTAGAATGAGTATATAGTGTCGTCTTGTGTATAAAACTGCTGTGCTGTTTTGTGGTCTATGTAGGGCTAGTGTCTCCATACCTGGAAATGTCCTCTAAATCACTATGAATGCTAAATATCAAGTATCTCAAGTAGTCCATCTCCAATTAATGTCTTTGAAAGCGTGTAACCTTATAGTCACAATATAAACTCTTTTTACGGCATTGCACTTGCAATATATTTGATATATATTGCCCATCCTTTGGTCAATTATTTAGTCAGTTTGTCTGAAAAGGAAGGTATCTGTATGAATAGTATTTATTATTAACATTTTAAATAGCAGCAAATATATTCTAAAATGTAACATGGCCTGAATTCAGAAATTTATCCTGTAAATGGGATTCATATCCAGATCCTGTGTACAATTATCTATGCCCCTCTCTCCTTGTGCTTTTCAGATCCTCAAGCCTGCAGATAAGAAGCTCTACTCTTACGGAGGAGGCATGGGCTCCGGCCGTCCGGTCACACCGCCGCGAAATTCGGCCAAGGGTGGAAAAGCCAAGAAATAACACCCGCTGGACAACTCCTTCCCTTTCTCGCTCCCCCACAACCCCTGTTGTTCCTCTACCTCCCACCCACCTTCCCTCCCTTTCCCCGACCTGACCAACGGCCACACAGTAAAACTTTACCCAGGGTTTAATCGCGGTCCGCCAGTGTTTTGGCTGCTCGACTCCCGTTTTGGCTGAAAGGGGACCTTTGCCGGATTCTGCACGCTGATGCGCCGCCGCAGTGCAGGGAACATTTCAACTGAGCACCAGACTAATTCATACAATTGTAACCACGACGTTGTGTCAGTATTTGTAGGTTCCCCATTTTCCAGTTTTATTCGAATTTGGATAATTTTTTTCCCATTTGCCCTACAGCTAAACGGGGGTCGACGTGCCAAAGCGGGACCAGTCACCTATCTTTTTTTTATATAGAATTTTTTTTTTTTTTCCTCTTTCTCTTTGTTTATTATGTGATGCTGTAAACGAGCGTGTGTTTTTGTGAGCGTGTGTGAACATGTGGAAGGATTGATCTGTGCGTGTGTGCGCTGCCCTTACCTCTGTCTCCCTGGACCCTTTTTAAGGAGAGGCCAGTCTCCATGTCAGCACACAGCTAGATGGAAAAGCCTGTGGTTAATAAACAGTGCAGAGGGAATGGTGGGAATGTTGTGCTTTACAAGAGGAATGACTGGTGTGCATCTTTTTTTTTTTTTTTTTTTTTTTTTTTTTCCTCCTCCATCCTTTATTTCTTAAGCTGGACTGCAGATACAGATGGGCAGTGAGAGAGGGGGCTAGACAGAGGGTGGCTTCCGTATTCGTATCCAGTGATCTTTAGACCCAATCATGTTTTTTCCTTTCCTTGTATTTTCATTTTATCTTTGTTTCATTGTTTGGATCACAGCAGGCATTTTAACGTCTTCACATGTTTTTTTTTTTTTTTTTTGTGTTTTTTTTGTCTCTTTACAAGTCCTTGACCAAATAAAGAGAAGTTTTTATTTAAAAAAAAAAAAAAAAAAATCCAACATGCCCCAGCTTGCTTTACTGTGTTTGTTCCCAGCTGTTACCTTCTCCCCTGCTTCTCCTCCGTCCGAACAAGTTCTGCGTCTACACCCCAACACGCCATTTCCTGCTGCTCATGTGGGCTCCTCTGCCCCACCATTTCACTTCCATGTTCTAGAGTTGACCATCATCTGCTCAGTGGTCTTTAACCTGTCTTGTGTTTATATTTTTACCCGCTTTCATGGTCCATTTAAGCGTCAGTTCCCACATTCCCAGACTTGGACTCCAATGTGGCATATTTTGAGCATTTTTGTTTATTATTTTCCAGTCTTGAGTCAGAATGAAATGGTGGCTGCATCTCATCACAGCAGATGGCACATATCACACCGCCAGCCCCGCTATTCTGCATCGTTGTTGGGTTGTTACAGTGGTCTCCCGATACCACGTGCTGTCAGAGCGCCCCCTGCTGCTGTTGCCCATGAGCTACACAGCAGTCCTTTTATTATTATTCTTATTATTATTAGAATACTGTAATACCTCTTTGTACAGTGAACAGCTGCATTGTTTAGAGGAATATCATTATTAAATTCACCGTTATAAGTACATTAAGTAAGTTGACATTTTCCAGTGTGTAAGGCTTTTACGATCACTAAATCTACTGTATAAATTGTTTCGAGTGGGTAATGTAGTGTTTTCCATGGGAATGCCAAAGCCCTGGGAGTATTGAGGTGCTATACCTCAATTTTTTTTTTAAAAGAAATTTAACTTAATTCAATTTCATTTGAAGCCCTTACATGTTTGATACATATAAATTGTCTCACTGAACCAAAATAGCCATTTACACACACACACACACAAAATGGTTCTGGTTGTCCTTTTTTTTTTTTTTTGTTTTTTTTTTTAAAGACAATCTGCAATGTGAACGTGAGCTATCATGATGAGCTGACTCACACTATAATGTAAGCAAGGAAAATGGCTATTTTTGTTCTTCTGTAATATTGTAAGGTAAGGGCAACACCTTTTAAAGACCAGTCTTTTGACATCATTTTTGGTTTCAGGCCTCCGGCTGGCCACCCCACCCATAGAATGTTGACTGATTATTGGGGGCTGCGTCCGGAGGGGACTTTTTCCAATATTAAACCTTTTTGGGGTTGGGGAGTCTTAATCTTTTTTTTTTTTTTTTTTTTTTTAAATCCCTTTTTAAAGAACTGTTGACTTTAGAAATTTCCCTCAACCTCACCCAGTGAGAGAAAGTGTTGGGCTCACTTGCTTGCGGAATTGGTTTGCGGAAAGGGAACATTTCAATATTCTTATTATGATGTAACCGTGTATTTAACATGCATAATGTAAGAGTCATTGCTTTTATCTCCACTACTTTGGACCTTCTATTCAGCAGTGAGAATTTAGGGTATTATTACTATTTATATTGTGTGCGTGTGTGTGGGTGTGTGCTTTATTTTAACCTATCAGGGAAGATTTTTCCTCCATGCTCTGTTGCTGGAGAGATTACAGACATCCAAACTATGAGTCAAAACAATAGGTTCAAGACAATACGTTTTAAAGGAAAGTAAGCTATTTTTTAATGTAAATTTTCTTTTTTTTTTTTTCAGCCAATCACAGATTTTGTCTTTCTGTTAGTAGATATAAAATAAAGGTAGTGTATTTGTATACTGGGTCTCTGCTGTCATCTCTTATGGCACTGATCCTGGCCATCGATTTAGACCACAAACAAACGTGGGATCATTTTCAGAAGTGTAAAAATCCCAGTACACAGCTACAGCCCGATATTATGAATATGTCTTCATTAAATTTAACACACTAGTTATTATCATTGTGTGATCGAAGAATAAAGAATTAACGGTCATGTTTTTTTAACTAATAATGGCGCTAACAACACATCATATCTACGTTTTCCTTAGTGACATAATATGCAAATGTCCAAGCAAGCAACACACAATAATAAAAAACCCAATTTTATTTTCAAATCTGAAATGATAGAAAATGACATAATCCTGTGTAAGTTTACGTTTTTCTACTTTGTGATTAATACCCCAGTAATTCATCCATCCGACTGATTCAACGGTAAACCTCGGGTTGTTGTGCGCCGTCAGGGGTCAAGCAGGCTCAGGACCGACGAACGGGCGTCCGAGCGAGCCAATAGGAACGCAGGTTTCGAGAAGAAGGCGTGACTCCGGTGCGCTCGCTGGCCAATGGCGTTACATCCCCGGGTGGGCGGGTAGGTTGTGCGCAATGTGAAAGAAAATCAACTTCTGTGCAGAGAGACACTAATCTTAACGAGTAAACGTTGACGTTCCGTACGTTCGTCCACCGAGCACGGCGCTCGCTGCGGGCTGCGGGCTCTCAACCAGGCGCCGAATACAGGAAAACGTTCCGCCGGAGTCTCCAGGACGCTTGCAGGCAACCCCTTTTCTCTGCTAGGCTAGCGAGCCAGCTACCAGTCTGGCTAGCTGGCTAACCTGAGGCACCAACGGAACAAGCTAATAAGGAATTTGGAGGAAGGCCGTCAGGTAAACAGACCCTTCCTCGCCTCCCCCCAGACGCCCGCCGAAGTCCCCCGGAGAGTCCCGCTCGGTTCTCCCGGCGTCTCTTTTTACACCAGCGCCGCTTTTTTTTTTAAAGCTTCTGCGCTGTCGTGCTACGCGACCTACGCGTTACGTCGCCAGCCCCTGTTTTCCCTTCGCTCGCTAATGTCACACGCCGCCGCCGGTTTTTGCCACGGAATGTCACCGCCGGCGATGCAACTTGCTCTCTCCGTGACCCGCGGGGTCAGGGCTGCGCGTAATCTTACATTTTCGCTACTGCAGCGGTGACATTTGGTGACATTTCACTAAAAAGTGTCCACGGTTTGGTGGTTGATCAAGTAAATGTTTGTTTCTTTTCTGTAATTCGAAACTTTTACTGTTCTTCCTGTCCTTTTCCTCTCGTTTTTCTCTTCTGTTTTACCAGTTACTAGCGCTGTTGGTTTAGGAGGAACTGTATTTCATTCTCAGTTGCAACCCGTGCATGGGGACAAATATATTTGAATAGAGGACGAGATAAGAAGGAATAAAAAATGCCGCTCTCTGTTTTTGAGTGCGAGGCCTTTTGATCTTAGAATGGAATGGCTTTTATTGTCACTATATGCATGCAAAATGAGATCAAAAGCAGCTCCTTCGGTGCATTTAGAAAATAGTACAAGAATAATGCAAAATGCTCAATAAGGTGACAGCGCTATGTACATATGAGAAGAATAAATAACGGAGTCGGGTTTATGTACAGTGTGTGTGTGGGTTGCACATTATTGCACATTGTTCTCGAAGGTGTTCACAGTAATGATTAACGTGTAGTGGATGTTGGACAGTCAGGGATGATGATGATGATTTCACTATTTCAGTGCTAAATAAATATTAGCAGACTGTGTAGTCCGTGATCTTGTCCAGTCAGATGCGCTGATGTGACGGGCTGCTGTTCTCTTCCTCTGCTTTCCCTTTAGCATGCGGATGGTGGGAGGCCATGGAAGGATCCTGTAGAATGAGCGTGAGGGAGCTGTGTGAAACGGATGACCTGGCTACCAGTCTGGTGCTCGACCCCTTGCTGGGGTTCAGCACCCACAAGATGAACATCAGGTACTGCGTACAAAACTTAGAAAGTTCCCGACCACCACGTTCGTCTTAATTAATTTCATGCTAACTACCAGGCAGTTTACGTAGTAGGTCACATCTTTTAAAAGCTTAACTCTGTAATGTACCATGTACCTGGCACTCGTTTTAGTTCTGAAGGTCTGGATAAATGTTGTTGTATAATAGGGGTGTTACAAAATATCGATACAGCAATATATCGTGTTGATATTGTATCGATACAGGGACATCAAATATCAATAGTTTTGGATACAAATTTAGTCCAAAACTCAGTTCTGAGTAATGTTGTTCTGCCTGAAATATTAATGTAATGTGGTCCACGTAGATTGTATACAGCATCTTGTGATGAACAGTATAATATTGCAGTATCTACAGTATCACAATATATCATGGTATTGTGACCCATGTATCATGGTACTATGAACCAAAAGACCCAGGTTCAAATCCCACTTACTACCATCGTGTCCCTGAGCAAGACACTTAACCCTGAGTTGCTCCAGGGGGACTGTCCCTGCAGCAACTGACTGTAAGTCACTCTGGATAAAGGCGTCTGATAAATGCTGTAAATGTAAATGTATTGTGAGATCCTTGCCGATACACCGGTGTTAGAAAATATCGATACAGCAATATATCATGATTTTTTTACGTGTTGATATTGTATCAATACAGGGACATCAAATATCAATATTTTTGTATTCAAACTTAGTCCAAAATTAACTTCTAAGTTATGATGTTTTGGCTGAATTATTAATGTAATTTCATTCCACACAGATTGTTTACAGCATCTTGTATATGAACTCTGGTTTTACATTTTCAGTGAAATGTGAAAAAATGTACAGTATCACAATATATCATGATACAATTGTATTGTGACCCATGTATTATTAGATCCTTGCCAATACACACCCCTATTGTAAAGTATTATATTAAGAGTGTTTTGAGGTTCATGTACATCCATGGCCATTATGAGTAAAACTGCGTCTTTGGCCTTCAGTTGTTTTAACATCTGAAATGTTCTTGCCCCATTTTAGCCAGCCTCCAGAGATCCGGCGTTGGGGCTACCTCCGAGAAGCGCTGCTGCGCTTCAAGCACACCCAGGACTTCCAGACCACCTTTGAGGCTCTGCTTGTCGGTGACTGGGCCTGTGGATACTTCACCAACCTGGGCATTCACCGGCTCGAGATGTTGAGGCAGCATGTGAGCAACGGCCCGCCCACAATACCAGTGGTTGCTGTGGTGTTATAAATATGATGTCAGAAATGTGAATGCTGTCATTTCGGTGCCGGTGACTTCAGCACATGCAGTAAACATGTGTTTAAGCCAGCCAGCGTTATGGAATTTTATTTATTTATTTATTTATTACTCCCCTCTCTTTCAGGTTTATCGTTATCTTACAGCCTTCCTGCTGGACAGCGGCGTTCACATTGAGTCTTGTGATCGCTACTCTTCGGAAACCAACGGAGCCAAGATCACATCGACGCGACACTGGTAGGACTATGTAATTACTCGGCCATTTGCTAGTAATGCTGCCTACTTCGCGGCAGACCCGAAGTCACTCGGTTACCTTGCACCTCGCTCCATCAGATGCGTTCGCCGTTACACTGCTGCTCTGTAATTGGATGCTTGAAATTGAAACATGTTGTAAATAATGAATACAGGGTGAAATAATTAGTTTGCACTTTTTTTTTTTTTTTTTTGGTGAAGTGGGCTGTTAAGACATGTTTTCTAAAAGTTGTTTTTTTTTTTTTTCCCCCATCATTTCACATTCTGTAAATTTTTATTTTATGACTTTCTCTGCTCATTGATTATGCATATAAGCTTAAGCAGAAATTCAGTATATATACGAGCAGTGTATTACAAAACTCATTCACGTTTATCCCCTACAATTTGAACTGAAAATGTCCTGAAATTACAGGACCAACTGTTTAAAGGATGCTGCTTGTCTTCTGTTTAATGTCTCACAGGGCCGTAGGGGAGCGCATGGAGGTTCTGCAGGGCTGCATTGCAGAGCTCAGCCCAGCCGACAGTGCGGTTCTTAGAGCTGGAGTGAACGACTTCAGCGTGATGTACTCCACTCGCAAACGCTGTGCCCAGCTCTGGCTCGGACCTGCTGCCTTCATCAACCACGGTAGGAGAACCATTCAGAACGAGATAGTTTGGGATCACGAAAATTTATTTAATACGAAAACATAGAGTAGTAGGGTGGTCTAATTAACCTTATTGGTTTGTTTTACTCTGCTACATAAAACCATTACCCGAGTCTCTGTGTCAGTCTATGTATTATGGCTCTTTTCTTTTGTCTTTTTTTTTTTTTTTTAATCAAAACCAATATTACAGGCACCACAGGCAGATACATTAAATTCAATTAAAGCTTGAATTTAAAAAAAATGGTAAAGGTTCACCCCCCCCCCCCCCCCCCCCCCCCCCCCCCCCTTCCCAACAAATATAGCAGGAAATCACTTTTTTAGTATTTTGGGTTATTGCATCAACCGTTGTCTCCCCTGAGATGAGAATCGTAGGCTCATTTTGATGTCTTTTCATGTATAGTGCAGTTCATTGGGTAGCAGCTTGAAATAGTGATTTGTCTTTGATGTTCTAAAAACACATTTCTTTCTTTTTGTTTTGGCGTGAAGACTGCAGACCAAATTGTAAGGTAAGAAACCCACCAGGGAGAACTTTTCTTGTGAGTCATTTGTACTTCTGAGCCTTCATTGTGGATAGTGTAAGTAACACTGTATTTCTCCTATCAGCTGATTTTGGCCCTTTATCATTTTTTTTGTACCTGTGAGTACCTAAAGTAAAACTCAGAGAACAGCTAGATCCCTGTTTGCTGCTGGCATGGTTCAATGTGCCCTCATCTGCTCAACTTTTTCCATGTCTGTAGTTTGTCCCTGGTGAGAAGAACGGGGCGTGTGTAAAAGTCATTCGGCCCATCTCTCCAGGGGAGGAGATCACCTGTTACTATGGTGACAGTTTTTTTGGGGAGGACAATGAAATGTGTGAGTGCTGCACCTGTGAACGGTAAGGGGCAAGTTTCTCATAAATCTGTGAATATCTGTGCAATGTCACTTTAAGTTGCTAACTGAAAAATTGTTAAATCAATATATTATGTGTTTATCACATTATCTATGGTTATATTAATATGCTCTGTGTGTTGTCTGGTATCAAAGAAAATTTGTTAAGCACAAATATCTAAATTTGCGATTGTCCTGGTCCTTGGAGTCATCATTATCACAGATTTTCAACTGAGTACCGTAGCTCTATTGTGTCGTGTTACTCATAGCCATATGTTATTCTTTGTGTGTGTATGTGTGCATGTAAGGAGAGGACAAGGGTCCTTTAGGCAGAGGGAAACACAGAAAGATTATGAAGACAACACTGACCCAGCCGGACGAAAGTATAAATTCAGAGAGACAGACTTGCGACTCAGGGCAATGAAAGGCAATGGCACATCAACAACCATATTTCCAATGCCAAATCAAGGTAAATGCCTAAAGGGGATACATTTTTAAAATCTTATTGTCAAAAACAGTTCGAATACTTTGACATGCAGCACGCTAAAATGTCTTCTCTCTTCTCTTATTGGTTCCCACATTACTTTATCTGCTTACAGCTCTCTCTTCAAGGAATTCATTTTCCCAGCGGATGAAGAGAAACGCCCAGCCGCTGAGCAGGAGTCTGACAAAAACAAGCAGATGGAGACGAGAGCAGTGTGCCAGTGTGGATAGGAGACTGTCTTCTGATGATCAGGACATACACTTGTCACCGCTGTGTGATTTCCAGCTGAAGGACGTCAGCGTGTGCCTCTACCGCCACACTACCGATTTTCTGCTAAGTTGCAAGGACCCAGTAGGAGGAGGGAGGGAATTGTTGTGCCGGATTGAAAGTGCAAGACCAAAGCTCGACAGAGGAGTGAGCAGCAACAAAGCCTTCGCACCAGTGACATCAGAAATAAACATGAGCAGTGAGGAGGAGGACAGTAAGTGCAGTACTAGCAGCACTTCATGGAGAAGGAAGAATCACCATGATCTGTACAAGGAGCCTTATTCTTTACCTCCAAACTCATTTGCTCGTCGGAATGGCCGTAAGTCCTCTCTTGCAATTTCTTTAAGAACTAGGAGCATGCTCCATAAACGTCAAAGAAATTTAAACACCAGAATTCTCAACAGAAGAAAAAGATTTTTGAAAAGCAAAAGAGCACGGTCCAAAAATCGTAGAACTGTTAAAAGAATACCGGATTGCATTTCAGCCACCCTTAGAGACACAGACAAGATTAGTGAACAAATCAACCCTGGCACTGGCTTAGAAGCGGAGGAAATCCAGCATTCAGATATGTCACACAAGGACAAACATCTTATTCTGGGACCTGTTGATGTGGGAACCTCGGGTGATGATGGTCCGGCTGATCTGGAGCAGGTCACCTTGAGCAAGCCCAGCAGTCACAGGAGCAAAAGTGGGCTCACTGATGCTCGTCCTGCCACCAGTCCCTCATTGGCACTCCTTCCCCTGTCTTTCAGGCATCTTTCTCTCAAAGCAGGTCTGAAATTGTATCCAACTGTCAGTCTTATGAGGGTGCAAGTCCCAGGAGAGGCAGAGTCAGGGAGGGCGAGCCGGATTGAAACAGACAAAGGAGAAAGATCTGCATGCCGGCTGAGAAAGAGAAGGGGGTGTGGCAGGGATTCTGTTGCTCCTGATGGTAAGAAAGCAGTGAGGGAGTTATATTTTACGCCTGTTAACACGCATGGTGCAGACGGGGCTTTGAAAGTCATGTGTAATATGTCTCATACTGCAGAAAATGACTGTAATGCCACTGAGTCTGTAGATGATAGGCCACAAAATGAGGTAGCCACAGAGAGCAGAGATGATTGTACTTTTATCGTAGATACACCAGTCGAGGCTGCTAAAAGCACATGGCTGAATAAAGACAAGGCTGCGAACAATGCTAATGCTGTTGAAGAAATGTCAGAGGCCGGAGAGAAAATTGAGGTTGTTGCAAAGAGAACAGGTCAGTCAAAATTCAGGAGAAAATCAAAGAAAGGTCGTCATAAAGTTAAAGGCCATGTAAGAGGGACGGGTGAGGAGATAGATGGTCAGAAAAGTGCAGATAATCAGAATGAAGATGCACAAACTGTCGACTGTAAGGAAAAGAAGGCAGACCCATTCTTGTACAGGGGAAATGGGTGTGGCTTGATTAAGGAAGTGAAGGTCCTGTTGACTGACGTATTTTGCAAAACGAGAGAGGAGTTAAAGAATAGCATTCACACTGATAAATCTTTACATTCACTTGTTGCCAGACCAAGAAAGCATGAAAACGTTTCAGATAAAATTGTCAGAAATTTTTTAAGCCGATTGGCCTCTTCCGATGCTGACAGGTTGGTCAATAGTTTTAGAGTGGTGAGTTGTAAAGATGTGGAGCTACAGAAAAAATCCAAAATAGTTGAACAAAGTGTCCCAAATCAATCTACCAGGGATACAAGTTCGGAGCAAATTAACAAGATGCCAGAAAATCAATGCAAAATCTCCGGTAGCAGACCAGCACCCTCTGAAACACTCCCAACTTCCTCACTATTGACAAAGGAGCACTGCCTACAGAACAGTATTCCTTTGAAAAAACGGACGTTTAGAGAATCAACTGAAACTGATTCAGATATGAACATTAATCTTACCTCACCTGACTCGAGAGAGGCCACATTAACAGAGAACAGCACAGGACAAGTGATGCAGACAAGCGCTACGTCATCATCTGCCTCGAAGTGTGAACATCCCAAAGTGGCAAACAAAAAGAAGAATGCACAACCTCAAAAATCCCACAGCAGAGAACGGAAAGAGTGTTTTCGTGTGACTCGGAAAGCTAAAGCGTTTAATCGTAAGGGACACGCTAAGACTAGACTAGTAGTGTCCACACAGGAGGAAGTGAACAGTAATAAAAAGGAGTTGGCTTCAGAAAGTTCTCAGAGCCAGAAGGTGGTGGAAGGAGATGAGCAAAACGTAAAGAATGCTGAATGTACCACTTCCTCCTCAGACCAGAGTCAGGGATCCTTGGTTTGTACAGAGGAGGTAGAGCAAGAAGTTGAGAACATTACTGGGCCAAAGCAGGAAATGCTTACTTGCATTCTGAATGAATCACCTTTCCAGACCTCCTGTGGTGAGACAGAGGAGAAACAAAGCAAGAAGTTGAAAATTCGTTTGAAGAGAAAGAGAGGAGAAGAGTGGGAAATGGATGAGCCAGAACAAGGTGCTGGTGGTCCTAAAAAAGTAAAAAGCCCCCTACCAGAATGTCTTTTGGCAGACCCCTTTAAAGCTATTTTGGATTCTGTGTCAGTCTTAAATTTAGAAATGGCTAAAGGCGAATGGGGGCCAGAGGAGGCAGAGAAGTGTCTTGAATTGGCGCAAACTGCGAAGGCGGGTCAAGTGGCCTGGGAGATATGTACAAAGAAAATCCAGCCCAAACCATGGAAACTTAAAGAAACATCGTGTTTAGGTTCAAATTTGGTTAGCAATGCAAACCTAGTTGGAGACGTGAACATTTCAAGTGGCTGCAAGGCTCAGCTGGGAAAAAACATAAGGAAACAATCTATTCCTGAGGAATCAGAACATGAGTTGCTAAAGACCGAAGCTGCTCTCAAAGTAGAAATGGACGATGCAGACTTGCGGGTTTTGAGTCCAATTCGGCTTCGGAGGAAGGCAGCAGGTCAGTGGATAGTTGATGAAAAAGATAAACATCTGGGAAAAGGAGCGCTGGAAAACAGCCCGATCTTCTCTGATGTCATGCACAGCGGAGTACTGACTTTCCACAAGGTGAAAGAAGAGCGTGAATCTCCGTCACAGCGGCACAAGCAGTCAAGCTGTAAGGTCAACAGGAACCGGCCGTCTTTAAAGTTGGAGCAGTTACCGCTTTCCCTTTCACCGCTCTCTCTTAATTCGCCCTACCCAGAAGAGGTGGCTGAGCAGCATTTAAATAATCAGAACATCAGAACAAGAACAAGCAGCAAGAAAATGTCAGATGTTTTGGGGAGAAACGAGCAGGCCAAAAAAGACCCAGGGAATGACTTTGATGTGAAAAAGAGTGTCTGCCTTAGCCAAAACCTGCTTCAGATCAATAAGAGTCTTTCCCGGCTCCAGGCACTAACGCAACCCGAAAAAATCGCTTCTGACAATGGCGCCACATTCACCACAAGTCAGTCAAAATCACAGTCTCCCCTAATGTTGTTCCCGCAGAAATCTCCATTGACCAATTCTGACTTTGACTTTGTCAACGATGAAGAAGACATTATGGATTTTCCTTGTCTGAATCTGGAAGGGTATTATCAAGGTAATACTCAGACATCCCTTGTGGATTTCTGCCCGGCCGAACCTCAGCACACAGGGTCTTTCAGCAGTCCTTTCTCCCAAAGTCCTCCCAATGCCTGGAATCCAGAGACTCCGTATCTTGGCTCTCCAAGTCCGGGAAGTAGATTTAGTGCCACTGAGGATTTGGGGTTCCCTGATTTTACACTTTCTGGTGGACCTGACTTGTCTTCCAAAGAAAGGATGTTGAGTAACCAAGACTTGTGTTTTGGCTCGCTCAAAGACTCCAGTGGTGGTCGTTTTTCCCTAGATGTTCCCTTGGCAAAAAATCTTAGTGCCAAGGAAGCCTCCAAAAGTGTACAGCTTACCGAAGATGACAAAGCAAGCTGCAACCGCAGAGACTTGCTCCTGTTCAACAGGCATCCACCCTCCCCTCCTAGATTCCAAACTCAGGCTAATCGCTCCATTGGCCCTGGATGCAGTTTAAACCTGAGGGCGGCCTCGAGCCGCCCTGAATTTGCCAAAGTCCCACCACTGCATAAAAACCATGGTGCTACCTACCCACAGACTTCCTCAAATAAAGTGCAGTCTTGCACCACAAGCCGGTCTGTAGCAGGCTCAGGCAACTTCTCAGTCCAGAGTCAGCCGCTAAAACCCTTCCACTCTCCTCTGTTTGGTAGCAAGTCCACGTCGTACCCACAGGCAGTGATGGGCTCCGGAGATATGTTCCCTCGTATCTATGACAAAAAGCCATTGCTTAACTTTGTGAGTAATGCAGTAAAGGTTGAAGGTGGAAGACACGAACTTAATACTTGCAGAGGTGACGTGACCACAGAGTCCCAGACTAGTATCAGTTCAGGTCAGTTAAGCTTTAGTCATTTAAATTCTGCATCAGGCTTTCGTCAAGGTGGACTCTACAGCCAGAATTTTGGCAAAGACCCCAAGTCCAGCCTCCATTATACCAGACCTCATCCCTTTTATTATACGTCTGCCAGTAAGAACCACCCCGGTGTATTTCCAAATCTTTCTACCGACAAGACCCAGACCTTAGGCAGTGCTTGTATCAAGAACATTTCCAGTCAGAAACCAGTCTTCTCTTATAACCAAAGCTCTCAGAGTCACAGCTTACCTCTAAACAAAAGCACAAATCATGAGAAACCCCATGCTATGGTGGCCCCAACCCAGAACCCCCACCTGTCCTGCAGTGAATCTTCTCTGTCTACCAGCAAACAGCCTTGCTTTTCTCACTGTGATCCTTTAGACTTTTCCTTTAGTTCATCCCTCTCGCCGGGGGTCTCGCAGCCAGACAGCCCTCACGTAGGTCACACCAATGCCTCCGGCCAAGAGACACAGATCAACAAACCTCAGACAAGCTCTTTGGTCTATGGTCACCAAGCCCATCCTCCTTACGTGGTCAACTTCACCGGTGATCACTCTGTCACAATGGGTTACAGTGAAGAGGCTGAAGCCTTGAATTATTCAGGGGTGACTACCCCAAATTACACCTACCATTGTCTCATGGAACCATCTGGAACCCAAGGCCGACTGGTTCTGGAGCCTTGCGGCCCTTCATCCCACAGTTATTTGTCCTCTCCTTCTCTGGGTGGCTTTTCAGGGCTGAAGGGCCAGGAGGAAAGAACAAGGAAGGACTCTCAGCTGCCTGGACAGCCAGGAGGCCACCAGTTTGTTTCACACCATTTTTCTACTTCGGGCCACTCGTTTGGCACCTCTCTGTCAGAACGAAAACCAAAAAGACTCAGGCTAGTGGTCACCGATGGCACTGTAGATCTTGATCTTCACTACACAGACTAATGTGGAGGCATCTCCTCAACAGTTCATGCTTTATTAATACATTTGTATGGTCCAAGAGAGAGATTATAATTTTAACTATTCTCTTTACATTTTACAATGTTTTTGTATTTAGCAGGTCATTATACAAGTAAGCTGTTATTTCTGGTAAAATGTGTATTTGAACTAAATAATATATAATAAGATGGAAGTAAATAGCTCTGTAGTCCTATTTTCAGTTAAGCACATGTGTTTTGAAACATTGTAATGGAAAAAGCACCAAACTACCATAATTTCCACAATATTTCTCATCATAAATAATTTCACCCTTCCTGCTCCATCTACGTTCCCTTCATTAGCTGCTAAGGCACAATCTCACCACAAGATGGAGACATTGCTCTCTGCAAGAAGGGATCTAAATGATGTATTTCACATTTATTTCACTTTAATATGTGGAAGAGGATCTAGGTCATGCATGCTTGTGCATGTTAATTTCATTATTTATGTTAGAATCTGCCGTGCGTTGCCTAATTGAATTAAGAGGAGGAGTTTGTGGTGTGCACATGAGTGCACTGCACTCGAACAGCGTGTGCTTTGAAACCTCTCTCAGGCTTTCAGATTCCAGGGCAAATCCACTGGGTCACTTCCTTGGGTGACTGTGCAGTGTAATCCTGGCAGCTGCCACTTACACACACACACACCGCTTCTTGTTCGTTAGTTAATTGTTTTACTGATGTAAGGAAATATTTTATATATTTTTACTATGTGCACTTAAACTCCATGTCATCAACATTTTTGTATAGGAGAGCAGAATTCTTTCAAGAATGTCATGGATAGACATCTGGATGGGCAGCCAAAACAAATGAATTCAAGTGGTACATTGGGAGATATGCGACCTGATATATTATATTTTCCTGCTCTTCAGCTGAATGTCGCTTGATGTTTGTCCTCTACATCAGCATGGGGTTAAGTGAAACTTATCCCTATGCTACCATAGGATTGTTTTGGTTATTACGGTATGGACAGAATTAGACTACAATCACTTGTGATGCTCGTAGTTGTCCCCTTTTTTTATTGTACCAGATCTCTTATGTGGCAGTAGCCCAGTTGTGTTTTGGTGCTGCAGGTTATTACTCCCTCAAATGGTCTTACAGGAATCTTTTTTTTTTTTTTTATTCTTTTCCCAGCTGTATGTCGTGTATCTCGTGTGATACCTGATGTGTGTCCTACAAATTGTTCATAAAAAAAACATGACCGTATCACTGGATAAATTGACAAAATAGACACATCTAAAAAAAACAAACAATACATTTCATGGTTTTGTACAAAAAAAAAGTATCTAAAAGACTTTACATGAAGTGTAAAGTTCAGTCTGTCAGCACCCACAGTGAAATTTTGATTCCTGATGCAACTCCGTCAGATTGTTTGAACCTACCTATATATATATTTATAGGATTCTTTTGGTTTGGTGCTGAGCTGGGACAGCTAATACTATTTTATATTATTATTTATGACATTAATCTATATATACTAAATGAGGTGTTATTTGTCTGAGAACTCCTGTTTTACCTTTTCCATATTTCATCTGAGGAAGTGTTGTGGTCAGTTTGGAGGAACTCCCCAGACATTTGGTCATCACAAAATTCGATAACATTGTGAAGACGAATAGAACATGACCAATATAATATTAATTCTGTATGTTTTTCAAATGGTGCTTTTAAGTAATTACATATGCTGTGTGTGTTGATTGTACATTGTATTGACAACATGAAATGACTGTAATATTTCATATATTTTTTTAAATATATGAAATGTAAAACTAATCTGATTTATGAAATTCCTTCCTATTTTAGAGACATAGTTTTTTTTTTTTTTTTAAATGTTGTTTGAGTTCTTTTCCTGTAAGAATGTAGAAATGTATATATTAAATGACTTTGGTAAAGCTATTTGTCTGACTTTCGTGATACGATTGGATGTGGATTGACTCTGAACCCACATTGACTCTGGACGTGGGTTGAAATCTAAAGAATTTGGAGGCCAAGTCAACATTCTTGAACCGTTTGTGCAGTGTGGCAAGAGCCCATGGCCATTAGGCAATCCGTTTCATTGTTTCCGACCAATTACACCCATTCAGTGTTTGGATGTAACTTACTTACAACCTACCTACTTACAGAATCACAAACGCTGCCCGGTGCCATTGTTCACCCCTGCTTGTCCATATGCCTGGCCTCTTTTTACAGTTTCCCCAGCTCCTGGTTCTTCTGTACCCTTCTCCTCTCTTTAAGCACATGACCCAGTTCTGTTTCATGGAGATTACAGGGTTAATTCCGACTCAAAGTGGAACGGCTTTTTTCATATCGAGGCCAGGCAAAGATTCGGTAGCCGAGGAGGAACGAGTGGACTCCTCGTTTCCGTGCACCAAGGCGATGCCACAGTTGCACAGATGCTAATTCATCTGAAAAACCGAGCTGTCTGCAGATTTACGGCTCATTTCTGAATAGAATGAGACAGGTTACGTTTTCATTGTTTGTCAGTAACAGATTGAGAATTGTGCTCCTTCCTCCTCCTAAGCAAGATTTAGAGGAGCGGATTTTCACTGACCCATCAGAAGACGTTTAGCCTGCCTGCTAACCTAATTTTCTGCCGCTTGTTGGTCACGCTAAAGCACAAGCTCCAGCAGTGATGTCGCCGGCATATTTTGTCTAAATGTTGTCTGCAGTCACCTTCCACCCACCCCAAGTCCTGTTGTGCGTTTATCCTTACGCCCACCTACCTGACCGAACAACCAAGTTCTACACTTCATGTTGCTGACAAGGTGACTGTTGCGCTGTGGTGATAAAAGGCTTGAGACAATGTAGCAGGGACACCCCCTCCCCCCTCATCCCGTCATTCAATTTCAGCATCATGCTAAAATTCATAATCATCTCTTTTTAAGTAAGTTGTTTAACTGGTTCCATTTTAACTCAAAACCCAACTTAATATTTAATTTTTTTTCAGACAAAAAATGTGCAATTTATCAAAAGCGCCTCTTATCTCTCTGGAGGCACAAATCCTCACCGTTCAGTGCCTGTGACCAATTGATGATGAGTGGCTCCTTAGCCTTTGTTTTTTTTTTTTTTTTAATCTTCAAGCCGTTTTTCACCGTGAGCAGTTTAATGGCTCAAAGTGAGTGGCGAGCTGGAATGGATGAATGGCTCCAGTGAGCCAGAGGGCAGAATGGCACCGCTCTCACACCACCAGTCAGCACAACGTGACATTATCTGATACGGGCAAAAGGAACAGGAAATATTGGAGAAATATCCTCTACTAAAGGTCGTGCGTGCTTGTTGCCTTCAAAAGCCAAATGAATGAGGACATAAACAAAAACAATTTGTGAAAATGTTCTCACTGTCCCAGGTTCCTTTCCTACGGTCCCCTATTATGAAAATTTGACTGTGAGATTATTTAACATTTAATATCAGTTCCCCTAGCCTGTCTATGGTCCTGCAGCGCCTAGAAATGGCGATATGTGACAGGTGTTTTGGTCATTCTGCTTCACCGTTCAGAGAATGGCAGCTCAAACGGTCTGATCTTGTCCCCTTATGACGTCGTAATTCTCATTCTTTTTCGGGCCAGAGAATTTCCCACCCCTCCCCTAAAACATTATCTCCACCGACCGTCATGGCTACAAAACGTGCGAAGCATCGCAGTTGCTCGGTGATTGGATGTAAAAATGAGCGCAAATGTCATTTTTCTTAGTTCCGTCATGCAAGACTCCAGCGGGATCATTGTATTTTTCCTGGAAAAATGCCGACACGGCCTTTAAGGCTACAGACACCGAAATCTCGCTGTGGGACTCGCTCAAAGTGGCTGTAATTCTGCACCACGGCTGAATTTCGGAAAGACACTTCTGATACAGTAATACCACCAAGTGGACCACCAAGACCAATATAAAAGCAAAAAATCTTGTGTAATGGGAACCTTTAAGCTCTTAAATGCCATCACACCAACCATGGAGGAAGTTGTCGCTGTACCCCGATAAAACAGGAGGGTGACTGGTGGCTTCTAGCGCCACCTATTTGTGTTAAGAAGAGCTGCAGCCGTGCCCGTCCCTCTCGTGACTTCGTCTGTCAGGTTGTTTGGCTCTGTATCCGGCGCATCGCTAGGTGGGTGGGTGCTAACGACTTGATTATTAAAACTCCCCTCCATCGCTCTTGCGCATTTCATTTCCATCAGATTACTGCACAGCCGCTGATCTCCTCTTTCGGCTTTCCTGCACCCAGAACACCTTCAAACATCAAAAGAAATCCAGCGCCAGGCAGCAGGGGGAAGGGAGGGGTATCTGACGAGGAAGGGGGGAGAGAGAGAGAGAGAGAGAAGCACACACAGGTACTGGGAGGAGGAGGGAGATGAGAAGAAAACCGACCAACCAGCTGAAAGAGAGGCAGAGAGAGAGAGATCAGGGCGCTTTGAACGCGCTACAGGCAAAGGGAGGAGGTGGAGGAGGAGGGAGGGTCGAGAGAGATAGAGAGAGAGAAAGAGAGAGAGAGAGAGTCTGCTTTTCAGCACCGAAGGAAAATCAAAGTGTTACTACCGAGTGGCCACTGGAAGGGAGAGCGAGCATCCAGGATACGCTTCAGCCCCTGCGCCGCCTGGAACGATGGACCCGCCATAAGATGTAATTCCCAAGGTCTCGCTGCTGCTGTTTCCCCCCCCCCATCCATCCCTCCCCCCAAATTGCTCAATCCTTCCATTCTTCTTTTTTTTTTTCTGTCTCTCTCTTTGCGGTCCCAGCTGTTGGATTTTTCTCTTCTTTTTTTTTTTTTCTCCTTTACGAAGGACTGATCACAGAGAGGAAGACAGTAAGTAGGACGCCACTCCTTTTCTCTATGTCTGTGTCTCGTGTGAGGAGCGGGGGGAAAGGGAGCGGGAAGTTCTGTCCCGGAGAGGAGCGAATGGCGGACCGCATCTGGAGTCCGCATGGAGAGGTGGAGGGTGATGGGGCACGGAAAGCGGCAGAGTAGACCTGGACCTCAGCTGCCAAGCGCGGGCCACCGCACACTGTGCCCCAACGGGCGCGCCACAGCCCCCCCCACACACTCCCAAACACACCTGAGCCCACAGCGAGAGGGGGGCCATTCTGTTCACAGGCACCCTCCGTCATTACGCGGGCGTGGGTGCCGGTGGGTCGCGCAAATAATTCTAGGCAAAAAGAGCCGCTGCAGAGCTACCTGGGGAATGGCTGCTTGGACAGATCGGATCTGATCCCCGTCTTGTGCTCCCTCAAATCCAGTTACTTCCTGTACCGCCTATCAAAGTGGTTAGAAATGAAATATCACACACACACACACACACACACACACACACACACACACACACACACACACACACTGCAATATGAGTTGAGTGACTCCTGAGGGAGGTGGGGAGCGGAAGGACTGAGTGGCTCATCACACTCAGCACACAAAGGGAGGACCTAAAATTAGCTACAATGAAGGAATGATTGACAAACCACTAAACTGGAGCACCACTGACGTTGTCCTGTCCAAGACAGATTCCGCGACCTCAATCCTTTACTTTAGCCATCATAATCACACGTGCGCATGGATCTGCTCATATTAGGGCTTCGCCGCATTCATATCAGCGCTTCAGGCTTTGTAGAAGCATCAGAATGTGTTGCAGAAAATATGTCCGTGGTCTGGCCTGCTACAAACATTTTGAACTACATTTTTCTTGAATGCACCTACGTAGGTGTAAGGTTCTTATTGGAACTATTTGAAACCACTTGGACAGTGGTTGTGCCTAGCAGGTAAAGAAACAGGCCCGTAATCGCCAAGGTCCAGTGAGGAAAGTACGCCCCCCCCCAAACCCTGCTCCCCGGGCGCCTGTCATGACTGCCACTGCTCTTTCAGGGGACGGGTTAAATGCAGAGACCACATTTTACCATGTGCACCGGGTGCTGGGCCACGCGACAACTATTCACTTTCACGGCTTTTTTCAAGCAAAGTGAAAGTGATCTTTTTTGCTATTGTGATACAGAGTTAGCACAGCGCACGGTGCAAAATGTGCATCTGTGGACAAATTGTGTCCTCTGCATTTAACCCTTCGCCGTGTGATCAGTTGGCAGCCATGAGAGGCCCGCGGAGTGGGCGAAGTACGTGGGTGCGGTACCTTGGGGAACCTCAGGGGAACCTTGGTGGTCCTGGGATTGACCAGTGCCCCAACTATTCTGAACATTATTATTTTGAAAAAAAAAAAAACTGAGCGAAATCGTTGAGGAAAGAGGAAAAAAGGGAGGGGCGTAACGCGAAGCCTCTTCAGCGGTGAACAACAGCGTCGACATCAAATGCAGACCACATCAATCGCACAGCGAGCGGCCTAACGAGCACATCAGCTCATCCTCCTCACTCACCACAATCTCATCAGAACCGAGGAGAACATGAGGTTTCCCATTTATCAGCATGTCTCCAGCAGACGCCTGCGATTCTTATCTCCGGGTTCGGAATAAGATTTGTGCTCCAAGTCTATATCGATGCTCGACAGGAGCTGCCAAAAATCATGCTGCCTTACCCCTTTATCGAGGGAGTTAAGTGGCACTTTGGTTGAAATTGAGATTTTACTCATTAAAGTACATAAATTAGGTTTTTTTGATTCTTTAGAGAGGATAATTCTTAATAGTTTGATGGTTATTCAAATGCCGCTCTGCTTCTCACCAATCAAAATGTACCAGGGTGTTATCACCATATGAAAAGACCTTTTTTAAAGTAGTTTTAAAGTCAGACCAATACAGCACTTAGGTGCCAGTATAATGCGGTATTTTGGCATATTGACACCCTGTTACCTGGTTAGGGTGTTAAAAAGCTGAATTTGTATATAGCTGGATTTTTGTTGAGTGGCACCCTCTTGGTGACACCTCAAGTGATTGACAGTGACAGTGAAAATGAAATGTCTGCAAATCAATCTTTCCCTCTGAAATAAAAACAGCTGCACATTCTGCCGCCCGTCCCTGAGACCCGTTCACCATATCGATTTTACCACATGTGGTCTGGCCACAAGCTATGGACATATTTGCGGACAGGTTTTGCGGTAATGTTCTGTCACCTTGTAGTACCTTCTTATTGGGCTGGTTGATGGGCAGTGGGGGCCTAGCGGTTAAGGAAAAGGACTCGTAATCGCAAGGTTGTCGTTTCGAATCCCAAACTGCCAAGGTGCCACTGAACAATGCACCGTCCCCACACACTGCTCACTGAGGGTTATGGTTAAATGCAGAGGACACACTTTGTTGTGTCACCGTGTGCTGTGCTGCAGTGTTCCACAATGACGATCACTCCACTCTCACTTGAGTGTCATTTTACTAACGTTGCTTCACATTAAGATTTTTTTCCCCTTCCACCAGGGAAGCCTCTGCTAGTCTGAATGAAACTGCATCTGCCTGATTTGACTGAATCGATATTAATGGCTCGACTCCAATAACACGAACAGAGCATAATGTGCTGCACGTTCCATCACTTTGTTTCGGATTGGCATGTGTTCTAGTTATGGTCTTCAGTTCTATTCATTTTAAATATTCCTCAACACACACACACACACACACACACAGACGCAAAGCGCAAGTTAATTGCCCTTGTGCTGCTCTCCACCACTGCAGTATTTGCCCAACAGAGAGAAATGGCGGAATCTCCTCCAATATTTGCTGTATTGGCTCTTGGGGGGATCGTTGAAAATTGCCAAATTAGCCCACCCGCTTAAGTGCTCCCTCTATCACCCCCCTTCTCCTTCTTGCACCCCCCACCTCATTTTGCCCGCAGTAAACGACTGATCTGGGACAGGCGGCCTCCCTTGCGCGCTGGCCTACTTCAGCATTGTCCTTTTTCTCTCTGTCTTATCCTCCTTCCTCTCTCCATCTGCCTCTGTGGTTCGGGGGCCCTCGGTCCGAGCCGCTGTCTTCATAACGGCTCCATAACGTCTCTGTAGTGATGGGTGTGTCCCTGTAGAAGTGGCACCTTCCCTTCTCTTCTGCTTAGGTTTTTAATGAAGTTATGGAGAGTCAGGTGTCTGAATTGAATGTTTCTCCCAGAGCAGCATGCCCACCCACCAACCCCGTCTCTCATGTCCACTGCAGGTTTAGTAGACAGAGGGATGAAAGACTGGTCCATCAGCTATGGAGCCGTAGCGTGGAGGATAAAACCAGCGCTTTGATGAGGAAGGAGACAAATCATTTAAAGGATCCATGGGAAAAGTCTGTAATGGGTGTGCATATGTCCCATTCCTCTCCCAAAATGCTTTTATGGCCAAATCATATTAATGCTGTTGCGTGTTTTCAGTTTTTATGTGCTGTTGAAAGTACAATTGTGGCTCGCACCCCATTCATTTACACAGGGGCATGGTCTTGATAGCCCAAAATACCAAGTGCCTAGTGCTTAGCTCCAACGCCTGCATGTGGGTCCTGGCGACAGTCTCATTTTTGTTAATTAGAGTGAAGGATTGGCCGGAGTTTCCACTGCTTCTGCGGACAGTTGCCGACTTCAGTGCTAATTGTGCCACAGAGAGATGCAAGAGTGGAGATGGAGCGCATGGGATGCAAAGTCTCCCGGCAGTCACCAGTACATCATCAAAGAATGACTATATATGGACACAGATGCTGTGCGAGGAAGCTGGCTGGCTGGCTGGCTGGCCCGGGATGAGGAGCAGAGGCGCATGCCAGCGCTTAATAGCCTCAGCAACTGATGCAGAGCCGGTGCAACTGCGTGGCCCTCAATGTCTAAAGCTGTGGTGTTCAATGTACTCCGCCTCCCAAAAAATTTCTGCACTCTGAAAGCATTCCTGCCCAGATTACTCGGATCATTTTTATCCATAAGACTTGAACAGGTCAAACACTGTTGAGACAGACACAACACCACCTGCCTATTATATGAATAACATGCCAACAAAAAAGCTGTGGCATGGAATCCACAAGACCTCAGAAGGTGTCCTGTGGTATCTGGTGCCAAGTCGTTGCGCTGCTGTCAGGTGTTTGTCCAGATGCCAAAATAGCCACCGCCTATGAAGTGGTATAACACTATGAAGTGGTATAGTTGGTTAACAATGCTCTTTGGGTAGGTAATAAGTGCATGCGTGCCCCAAGCTGAATTTCTTTCCATAATGCATCCGGCTACCATCTCACCACTCGTCCTCTTGAAAAAAAAAGCATGTTCACTTTTCCACTAAACACCCTGTAGATCAGAGATCAGTCTATTTCGCTCCCTTAGGTGCCAATAACAATGAATGTACTTTTCCCCCACGGTAAGTTCAAGGCATTAGCCCAAGTGTTCATGCATCCCTCCCCATGTTGCAGAGGGCTGGCATTTACATTTACATTTACAGCATTTATCAGACGCCCTTATCCAGAGCGACTTACAATCAGTAGTTACAGGGACAGTCACCCTGGAGCAACTTAGGGTTAAGTGTCTTGCTCAGGGACACAATGGTACCACTAGGCTACTACCACCCCTGGCATACCACCAGACCCAATCTGAAGCAATCCCATTGCCCAGTAGGGCGCAGCTCCACCGTATAAACAGTATGAACAGAGTTTCGCACCATCCATCCAAGCCTGGCGTATCTTTAAAGCTAGCAAATCAATCAGCGTCGGCTTGGCTGGTGCGGCCGATCAGCGTCATCTGAACGAGGCTGGACAGATGCTGTAAGCAGGGTTGCATGAATGGGATCAGCTGCTGCCGGGTGACTGAGCTCATTGACGTCTCTCTTTAGCTTGTTAGCTTGATCTACTTAACAAGCCATGCTGGCCAACCGAGTTGCATCTCAGTATGCTTTGGTCGAGTTACAGCAGTGTCGCTTGGAGTTCCCCACCACTTTTCGCTGATTGGTCTGCCCTTTATACGTAACATTAATGGATATTAATGAGTTGCCATAATTTTCCTGTGCTCCTAAAATGCCACTGTAAGCTAGTGTGATGCGGATGCAGAGAAGCAATTATAATAATGCTGACCTAGTGTAAGATGAGTCCTGTGCATAGACCTTGACATACTCCCTTTTAAATCACAGAAAAGAAGACCCTTTGCTTTTCTGGTATTTTCTGCATTCTTTGTTTACTTTGTTCAGAAGATATAATTGAACTGACTTCTACTGGATGGCAGTGGCTTGGCTCAACTCAGATTGGTAGCTGCAAGTAATATTTCCAGACCAACAAAATCCTGCTCAATATATCATTAAATGTTGAGTGGGATCCTATAAAAGAATCCTAATATCAACAAAAAGTGTCTTTTTTGGGCTGTATTTGAAGAGTGGTAGTAGCCTAGTTGGTAGCACGTTTGCATATAAACCGGAAGATCACAAAGTCCTAGGTTCAAACCCCACTTACTACTATTGTGCCCCTGAGCAATACACTTGAGATTCAAGATTCAAGATTGGTTTATTGTCAGAACAACAGTATACACAGTATACCGTATATTGAAATAATGTTTCACACAGACCCCCCCCATAGTGCAATCATAAAAGAAAAATATGTATATACACACTAACTAAACTATACTAACTCGAAAAGTAAAACCTTTCTGTACAATGAACAGGTTGAACAGAACATAACTGGACAACATCATGTAGGGCACTTGTAAGGGGATATGTTGGATATTTCAAACAGGACACACAAGACAAAAATGTGCAAAAAGACTTGAGATGAGCAAAGATCAGGTGCATAAGGCTGGAAGTGTATTCTTGTTGAGTTTAACAGTGTTCTGTTGATGGCAGTGCATTGAGAGCTCTTAACCCTGAGTGTCTCCATGAGGACCGTCACTGTATCTTCTGATTGTAATTCACTCTGGATAAGAGCGTCTGAAAAATTCCATAAATGTAAGAGACTGCGTACCATCCAACATACTGCAGACAAATCCACTGTCATGTGAGGTAGTGGTGGCCTAGTGGCTAAGGAAGAGGACATAAAAGGGTTACGAGTTCAAATCCTGAACTGCCAAGGTGCCACTGAGGTCCCCTTGAACAAGGTACTGTCCCCAGACACTGCTGCCCACTGTTCACTAAGTGTGCTGGGTTAAATGCAGAGGACACCCGTGTTGTGCCTGGTATCCATCACAATGACAAAACCACTTTCCACAATGACCATCACTTTCACCAGGTTTTTGAATATTGCACCTTTTTTTAGGATGAATGAAGCTGCTTTCGTCCTAGGGCACCCTGGTAGGTGAAACGGTCTCATACAGTAATGGTGGTAATAGCAGGATTTCTCTTACCAGCAGTTAGCAGTCTGTTTCCCCACATTTCTTGTCGTACGTCAGCAGTACCTGGCATTATCCACAACTGAGTCAAACAGAATTGAGCCAGAACCATGGCATGGTGCAGGAAGCCATGTATACACTATAGCCGCATATAATGTCCAGAGCAGATGGAAGACATGTAGTGCTGGCGCCATTGATAATGACATGTAACGTCGTTGAGTCAGCCAATGACTTTGCAGCCATGGCGTGCGTGATCTAAGAGTGCAAAATGGGTACTGGGAATATCGCAAGATATCTCTGTGTTACTGTGTGCCTTTGTGGGTGTGTAAGTGGGCAGAGATGGCATACAGCTTGCAGAACATTTTCTCATATTCGGAAAGGCCATTTTGGGCCAGGTGAAAATCTGTATTCTTTTGCTTTTGTGGCCTAGGTATCCATTTGCAATCTCTCTTCGTGGAGAGTGGCTGTGCTCAGGGATTAAATGAAGTTGAACTAAAACCCAGCCTGACCCAAGCAGTAAGGATGTATGGGGGGGTCGATAATTGAACATAAAGCCGTTAAATAGATTGAATCAAGGCGATGATGCATGATGGTTCCATCACCTCCAAAATCCCATTTCACCCCCTTTGCCTGTGACTGCCAGCTTGCCGTGGTTTTCTCGCTGTGCCTTCTGAATAAGAGGGGTTTATGCGCCTCAGCTCTCACGCAGAATCATTTGGCTTCTTGGCATCGTAGAGCTATTTGACTGCCGGGCTCAGAGGAAATCTGTGACGCCGTTGCTCTGTGTGTAACCAATTGCTCTGGTTGTAACGCTTTCTTCTGGATGGGTCTCCCTGGTCATTTTGGTCAGGGATGTTCAGACTCTTCATGGCCTGTATTTTCCCAGCATTATATCAGCTGTAGTGAGTGGGGTCTGTTTACTAATGGAATGAGAATGGTTGGTGTTGTAGGGTGCCTGGTCACACTTTTGTGACGTCCACTGACATTATCTGTGTACATGGCTTGAAAATACCTGGGCATGTAACGTATCACGTTGTAAGTCGCTCTGGATAAGGGCGTCTGCCAAATGCCGTAAATGTAAATGTAAATGTATTGACAGGAGGCAGTTCAAATCTGAGATGTAAACTCTGAGAACTGTCAATCATGCACACGGGCTCCTCCCCCTTTTAAACATTCTTTACAAAGTACAAAGATCATCTTCTGGATTTCAAGAATACAGCTCTTGCTCTCTGCATGCTCCTCTCCTCTGTGTGACTGCCCTGAGCTGGTGTCCTTGCTGGACCGTGAGGCCTGCAGCCATTCAGCTGGCTCAGGAGGAAGGGGTTACCTGGCATGGGCTGCCAGGGTGGGAGCACCGTGCACTCAGTAGCTGGGTTGGCCGGGCCAGCTCACTGCATTAATAATGCCGCTGCCGGTATTTATAGCAACAGCGGCGGGGCTGTGAATGGGAGATGATAGATGAGAAATCCTCCCTCTTCCCCGTCATGGCCGGCCACAGAGGCTGCGGCCGGCCATGACTAACAGCTGCAGAAATAGCTGTCTCGCACACACACACACACACACACACACACACACACACACACACACTCAAATTTGTTCATTCACACAAACATACACTCACACATTGTTCTTTTCATCTCCTACATTCATCGATTTCAAACCACAGCAGGATCGGGGTGCTGCCATTTCATCCTGCTAGTCTCATAACGTGTTAAAATCCTCCTAACTTTGTACATTGTATTGTATTAGGGCAGTCCTTGTTATTTTCCGTTACACCCGTCAGGAACATTTAGCCCTCAACAAAATGGTGTTGCCTTTAAAAAAACGTTAATGGCCGCGGTGGCCTTATAGGAACGTTAATTATCGCGATTATTAATATTACTACTACTTCTTAATAGGTTTTGTAAAACAGGTAAATTCATGTGGGCTTGTTGTAATGCCAACTAGTTTTAGGAAACACTTTTTTTTTGTGTAGCCCCCTGGATGAATGGCGTAGTCACAATGAAGCCAAGCGCTATCTATCGGGAGACTTCCATTTGTCTCATTATCTAAGTCTCTCTCCGCCGGCGGCGGCTTGTTCACTACACTTCGTACGTCCCGCGCACTCTTGTTCGGTGCAACGAAAGGAAAAAAAAAACCTACTCCCTGTGGCAAAATATGCTCTTAATATTTGAGAAACACTGCATTAGGGAATGGAATGGGGACACACCAAGGTGCCAAATATGTCAGCTGTGATGAGTATTTTGTCCAACTTATTGTCATTAGCACTGAGGCGAGAGTGGGTTTCACCAACCAGATTTTACGCCACTCAAATGATAATAAATAAATAAAGTGAAGTGATTGTCACATGTGATACACAGCGGCACAGCACACGGTGCACACAGTGAAATTTGTCCTCTGCATTTAACCCATCACCCTGAGTGAGCAGTGGGCAGCCATGACAAGCGCCCGGGGAGCAGTGTGTGGGGACGGTGCTTTGCTCAGTGACACCTCAGTGGCACCTTGGCGGCTCGGGATTCGAACCGGCAACCTTCTGATTACGGGGCCGCTTCCTTAACCGCTAGGCCACCACTGCCCCAAGAATTCACAAGAATAACTGTTCACAAGAATAACTGTAAGTAAGGGCCACTTGTAATTAGTACTTTGTTCACATATAGCAGCCTGGATTACATATTACTGTGGAAAATTAGGAAAAGCATCGGGAATCATTTTCCTCTCATTTCGGTTAGGGCTCGCCACAGAGGATCAATCGGCATACAACCTTCCTGACGCAACTCTCCCCGTTCACCCGGGCTGTCACGTGTGTCCCCTGTGGCGGGGTTTAGGCAACATTTCCGGAACGCTGGAGTGAATATTGGTGTGAAACGGCAGCCAGCGCTCCGACTCCCTTCCTCATGCAACCGGCTCTTTGAAGGGAAGAGTAGAGGTCCATAATATTTCACACTGAACACGTGCCGATTCATGGCCGGATTCATGGCCAAAGGGATGTTTTGTGGCTCACCTGACGCATGTGTCGTGATTTCCTCAACGTCTGTGTTTTCACTCCGTATTCGTGTTTTCTTATTCACAGAGAGTGAAGGTAGTGTGGCTCTGGCTGAGGTGTGCTACATATTTAAAATAGAAGCTCAGACTTCTTATCGCTGACCTTATTTCCTTTCATCAGCCTGCCCGTGTGCTCCGTTAAACAAAATTCTTCGACGTTTTGTGACTTTTCGGCGCTTTGCCTGGTTTAAAACCAGCTCAAGTCCATATATTATCAAGAAACTCGCACTGCTGGGTATTTAATTAGTCTGACAGTGGATTAAATTCGGATTTTTATCTTCCCTTTTTTTGTTGCAGCGCAAACAAGTTCCCAGCGAACATCCTCCCCTCCTCTTTAGGGTACGCTGAATAATTTACAGTGCAAACACAATTAAAAGGTGAAGGACGTGCAAGAAGGTGCTGAAGAGAGAGGGATTAGGCAGGAGGGCAGAGAGAGGGAAGGAAAGAAAAGAAGGGTAATCATGAATACTAAACAAGAAGGGGAAAGTAGAAACGTTTGATGTGGGGCCATATTGATCGGCCTACAAATATAAGATTAGGGTGGTAAGAAATATCAGTGCGCTCTCTCTCCCTCTCTCTCTCTCTCTCTCTCTCTCCCTCTCTGTCCGACAGTGTGAATGCATTAACTCTGATTTCATCTCTGGCTTCCAGGCATTTGCCTCATTGCTTATCGAGAGCGCGGGTTCCCGGCCACCGGACAGCGTCACCCGATGCCACCAGTTATGATATCAAAGTCTCTGAGTCGTACTGTATTCCAGCTCCCTTAATTTAATGATGTCGTGTGATCTAGCCTACGGTGGATGTTTTATTAGTGTTGGCAGGAGGCGGAATTTTGGGGGTGGCTTCTTCTTGAATGGGAAGCACAGATGTTGTCAGACCCATCGGAGCAAATGCTGCTGCATCTTGTACAGTCACGCGTGACGGACCTTTAAGATAAGGGCCAGGAGGGAGTATTTCCTTCTTTCATGTTAATCCCCGGTTTGCCAGCTCACCGGAGAGCTCCTGCCACAGGGTGTGGAATCAGGAACCAGCATCAAGATCAGCACGGCCCGTCAAAATCCGGCGACGAGGGACCAGTGATCTCCGGTTTCTCTTGGCTGTCAGAGCAGTGCTTCGGTCCTTCAAGGAAAAAATAAACCCAACTTGATGGGAAGAGATCCTGATCCTGAATGCTGAGGAGGAATATGGTGGCAAATGGCTGGTGTAAAACCTGATTAACGCATGATGGGCTGTTTCTGAAGGGTTTTGCGCTGCCCTAGTTGTGCCAATTCTGAGGGTTACTCATATTCCTGAAGCAGAACTGTTTATTATTACTTTAATAACTGTAAAGCTATGGACCGACACACCGGAGAGTTCTGTGCCATTTAGGGTCGGTCAGTTATAGGCCTTGTGTCACAAACAACATTTCCATCAACCTGAATTTACTTTCTAGAGAGAAGGAGGACCCACAATTCAATTGCCAAATACAACGTTGTCTAGGGCTTTTTGATATGGCAAAAAAATGATGCCAGTATGAGAGTGACGTTTGGGGTGTCCCAGCATGCTCTACAATTGTGCAAATAAAAACAAAGGGTTGATTTTGTACACTGGTTCTTTTTATCGGAAAATTGGTTGGTGTTCTTTCTTACTGTGTGGCATGTGGGCATCTTGAAATGCATGTCACACGGTCGGTCTGGGAGAATTCTGATCAAACTGCCGGTTAGGATAGCGCATCTCTCAGCACAGAGACAGTCATTAATAGCGTCCCCAGCGGGAGAGTTAATCCACAACTTCACGAAGGTAACCGAACCAGAACCGGAGCATCACAGATTTCATGTTCCCACTGTGAACGCTGACAGATGGGTTCTCGCAGTTCCATTCTCGTTTCCTACACGTACATTTTACTAGATTTTGTATGGTAAATATTTTAATAAAAACTGTAAGAATGTGTTAAAGACTGTTTTCTGCTTTCCCCTCCATTTTGAACTCGTACACAGCAGGAACAGCGTTTAATATTTTAGCACCACGTTCCCAGACTTCCTTTGTTCACAGTACATTTTAACACAGCAATAAAAGATTCCTGAATCAGAAAAACACGCTCCCTAAAAAGGAGAAATCCACCAAAATCGAACAGAGAAAAAGAGACACGAGTCGGTGAACGTCACACACTGCAGAAAGCGCATTTAATTCATTGCACTGTACTGTTGTACAGACTGGGGGGAGACACAGTAAATCTTCTGTAGCGCTAATCATCACATATCGTAATGACGCTTCATAAAACATGACAGGATGAGGTACTCAGCGGCATCAAAACCATAGTCCAAATGTCATGCGTTAAGCTGCGATTAAAACAAGCTGTCTCCGGGCTTCCAAACGCCATCGGGTCTTCATTTGACTTCCAAATGAATAACAAGCTGATTTGTGACATTTGGAATGCAGTAAAGCACCTTTATAGGGCTGTATTTTAACAGCAGTTGGTACAAATACTCATGTTTGCCTTTTCATTTTGTTCTGTATCAGAATGGCCAACCTCGTATCAGATCTAAAAACGAAAAAAGCTCTGCAAAATCTTAAATGAGATTGGGTGGGCGGGGCTAAAATACTCCATCCAGCCAGCAGGAGGCGACATATTTTTTACTGTTCAGAAACAATGCAGAGCAAAGCAGAGCAATAATCAGAATTTCTGAGGAGCGTTCGGTGGACAGGATTAAATGACAAAACATCTAGGAACAAAAGTTTGTATCGTTATTCAGGTTATGCTAGCAATCTTTCTTTTTTTACTGAATGCTGAAAAGCTGTAGCTAAAATTGACTCTAAAATGATTTAGCAATCGGCCCAGAAATATGGACTTTCGAGAGATTAATTTGCTACTGCTAATTATCCAGTAGAACTTTCTAGTTTGCTCAAACTCATTTGCATTAGCACAGAAGAGGAAGAGTGAGTGCTTGATGTGACACGCCTGTAAAACCTGCTCATTCATTGCTTCTCCAAGATCAGTAGGCCTCTGACTGACAGCCGAGACCAAATCCATCCTATTCCTTCTGAGTTCAGTTTCCGACCCTCCCCTCCACTTTTGCTTTTCTTCCAGAAAGCCGAAAAGGAAAAAAAAAACGACGATGGGATGTGAAAGGAAGGAGAGTCATGTGGCTGTCAGCACCCGCGGCGGTGGAGCAGATCTCGCCTTTAATATTTCAGATTGCATGTATGCTCAGTCTCCGCCCTCCTCACAGCAACTTGGCCGTTAAGTATTCATGAGCCTGGCCCATCCAAATTAGCTAACGGCTCATCAGCAGCGTGGGCTGTGATGTCACCAACTGCTGTGGCACTTTTTTTTTTTTTTTTTAAATGATTGTCTTTGTGAAACACACAGCAAGCACAGCACATGGTTCTTGTAATGAAATGAACCCTCTGCATTTAACCATCACCCTTAGTGAGCAGGGATTTGAGCCAGCAACCTTCCGATTACAGGAGGTCTGTTTCCTTTGTGAAAGTGAAAGTCAAGTGATTGTGATACACAGCACAGCACACGGTGACAACAAAATGTGTCCTCAGCTTTTAACCATCACCCTTGGTGAGCAGTGGGCAGCCATGACAGGCACCCGGGGAGCAGTGTGTGGATGGTTTGAACCGGCAACCTTCTGACTTACACTTACCTGCTAGACCAACTGTGCTGCTTTTTTTTTTTAACCCGTGTTGATGTGTAGGATTGCACTTTGTCTGCAAAGCATCCTGAGATCTGAACCAGGAGCCATCTGGACCTTCTTTCCATGTCGTAGATTTTCCAAAAAGAACCCGCCACTCTCTGCTGATGCCGGGGCTTAGGACAAGATCCGCAGTTCACAACAACAACGAGATGATGCAGTGCCTCAATAAACACAAGCTGCCAGTCCCAAAAAACCTGGCATGAACTGACCGGAGTTAAGCTGGCCCACAAACTCCAATGGAGAATCCATACATGGTTGGGGCAGGAGAACACCGTGCTTCTGAAAGGAGGTACATTCTTCAACCAGCCAGACATTTAAGGCATTTGTTTAATGGAGCATGGCTCTGGCCGGGATTAAGTGCTTTTGATGATGGAGGGGTGGATAGGTTTATGGTACTTGAAAGTTCAGGGTATTTCGTAACTCCTGTGAGCAAAACTGAGTGGTTTCAAGGCTGCTGGGCCTGACTACAGGGCTTACTTAGAGGTGGAGGTCAAGTGAGCTTAGATAAGAGCTTCATGATTTATGCATCAAGTGCAATCATTTTGCGGCGATATGGGCACGAAGCTGAAGCATGGTCTTAGGTACTCTTGACTGATGGGAAGTATTTGCTGACCACAAACTTTGCAATTGTCACTCCACGTTATCATTTTGACAAAGGAAGTCGCTGTTCCCGTCATTTCATGTTACGCGGCCTGACGTCTGATGCACATTTTCGTTGCGCTTCGCTCTGATCATCGATTCAATTCCTTGATGTGAAATTACAGCCTTGCTCCACATGTGAATTTCCAGTGTTACCTGGTTCAGGGTGTGATGATGATTGGCCGATGTGACCCATGTTCTCAGGCCCTCGGTTCTAGTTTACTACTACCAGGTAAAATGGCAAAAATGTCCAGAATGTGGAACATCTTGCAGTACTTAAATGGACTTGTTATAAGCTAAAGAATGAAGTTCGAACCAGAACACCAGAGTGGGGACCTTTTTGTCACTTTTACACTTAAAATTTGAACTCGCAGGGGGGGAATTTTTATTTTTTTTTGCAGCTGATGTGGGCCTAAAAGCTACAGAGAATATTTTAGGCCATGGAGAACAAAGGGGAAAACCTAGACTGTCTGGACTACACTCTGAAGGCTGCTTCATGTATGGGTGCCTTTGCTTTTCACCTTCCTCTGTTGGCTGCTCCACAATGGTGGCAAGCAGTTTTTCCGAGTAATCTTCATCGCCCTTTCATCCCAGTGAGGATGGTAAAAGCTTATATTTTATTCAAGGACGCCTAAGTCCAACCTCCGAAAGTATCGTTTCGGTTAACGTCTTTGATGGCGGCTGAAATACACTTTCTCCAGCCGTCTCCTGCATTTCCTTACGGTTTCAGTGCAAGTTACGCAACATGACTGAGTTGGACATGAGCTCCCCAGAGATTCTTGGGCTTTCGATTTGCTGCCGTAGTAGGTGACATGAGTGCTGCTAAAGCAAAAAACATTGTTCAAAGACCTTTATAGGCACGATCATTCCATTTTTGTTTAACCCATTAGGCAATGGGCCATGCGTGGAATCAGCAGATCTGGGATCTGGGATTTTTCCCACGTTTCAGGCCAAACACATGTGGAGTTATGTACTTAACAAAAAAAGGTGAAATAACCGAAAACGTGTTTTACATTCTAGTTTCTTCAAAATAGCCGCCCTTCAAAATAGTTCCCAGAGGTGTTTAGCACTTGTCGGCCCCTTTGCCTTCACTCTGCGGTCCAGCTCACCCCAAACCATCTCGATTGGGTTCAGGTCCAGTGACTGTGGAGGCCAGGGCTCCACTTTTTGTACTTAACTCCACATGTGTTCATTCATAGTTTTGATGCCTTCAGTGAGAATCTACCAACGTAAATGGTCACGAAAATAAAGAAAACACATTGAATGAGAAGGTGTGTCCAAACTTTTGGCCTGTACTGTACGTAACTCCATATGGGCTAAATTATTTACTTTGCTCACTAAACCAAATTGCATTTGTGTTTTCAATTGCTTTTCTCAATTCCTTTCATTTATGCTGGATTATTTTTCTACAGCAGATGTTCTGCGTATGTCAAAAAGAACCTGTTAGCACTTACTGTATTTATTTATTTTTTAATGCACATCACGGAAGATTTCAGTTTTGACAGTTTTGGTGCCCGTGAGCGACACGCTCCCTCAGTAGGAGTGCGGTGACAGGCCTCTTTATGAAGAACAATTATTATTTGTCTCCTGAGTCCTCAGCCACATGATTACAGGAAAAGCAGAAGCATCTGTTTTCTCGGCTGTCTTTAAGGCGGGAGCCTTTATCTCTGTTCCGGGTGGCGTGCTCAGATGTAGAACCAAGGCCTCAGGTGACGAGTCACACGAGAGTCAGACAGAGAGAGAGAGAGAGAGAGCACACACGTACAACGCAGGCCAGAATTACACACTTCCTCATGATCTGTGTGTGTGTGTGTGTGTGTACGATCAAGTGTTTTGCGAGAGGCAAATTGGCCGCTCCAGTTTAATGGCGTAAAAGTGGGACGATCTGTTCCTTGGAAGTTTCCCAGTGAATCGTCCTGGGGACCGAGACACTGGAAATATCTATCTATATACACGCTTTGTCCTATATAAGAGAGGGGCGGGGGAGAGCAAGGGAGCGGCCGTGGTGCTACAGATTAGATGTCGTTATGTCGACATGGCCGTACGCATTACGCATGCACACGTAAAAAAAAGGGAGAGGGTTGCCCAGCACCCCTGAAAAGAAAGTTAGCACCAGTCCTAATGCTTGAATTAAAGCAACGATAATCTGCATGATGCAGATTCTGGGTGTGACCTCTACAACAGATCACTTTTGTGACATCCGGTGACACATCTGGTGGATAAGGGCTGTTAGGAGTGTAGAGAACAGAGAAGAGAGGCAGGACATTGACGCCGTGCTGCACCTGGGCGTGAGGCGTTTTGACAGGACGGGGGTTTAAATAGTCCAGAACCGGGAAGTAGGGCGTGTGAGGGTTGTCAATCAAGCCCACAAGCTCCTCCACTTTTTTTAAAACCATATTTTAAGTTTGCCTCCAGTCCTATGTTGTTTCTATTTCGCCTGAAGACATTAATGAACATGACCCACAGGCCACATCGTCTGTAGCAGCAGGATAATGTAGCCCCGAGTGCCTTTGAAAGACTATTCTGCATGAGTCACGCTTATCTTGCGCCGGCAAAAAAGCCTGATTGAACCGAGTTCCAGTTTTTTTGTTCCTTCCCTGATGGGATTAAGCCCCCTCCCACCCCGCCCCGCCTCTACTGTAGTAAATGTAGAGGTGTTTAACCTCAGTGCCAGTCTGACGACTCAATAGAAATCCCCCAACAGGACGAGAGAGCGCGCTGACGCAGGGGCTCGGTTGGGGGTACCAAGTTCAGAGACGCCCTTGTCCCAAACAAACCTGGCGTCCCTGCGGACGCTGCAGATCCGCGGAGATAGCACAGGAGAACCGTGAGCCAAACGGAGGGCACGTTACAGAGATCTTGATCACATCTGAATAATCGTTCTCGGTCTGATTCGGGTGGCCGGGGGGATGGAAATTCATCACAATCCCCCCAGCCTGCTGCCTCTGATGTCTTTAATTAAGACGCTGTCTCCGCCGAGTTCCCCTTTTTTGCTTTTAACCCTGTCTTTTCTGGTCCTGGACTTGGTTAATCCGGAATTCGGCTGTCTGTCATTTATCATTCGGTACTGGCCACTGGTACTGGCTTATTTCAGGAAGTGATGATATTGTGGATGAAATATTAACAATAACCTCGGACTCCTGGGAACTAGTGAGCGTGACTTCCACCAATTTGAGAACCAAGGCTCTATAAAAATGTCCCATTGGTGTTGCGATGGGTAACACTGAATCCTGCAATCGATCGCATTCACTTTTAATTCACAGGAGACCCAAACTTTAAACGTATGTATTTAATAAAAGTTACTCAAGCAAAATCCCAATTCGCTTCTTTGATCCCTTGCTTATTCCATTCCAGCCCTTCTCCATCTCCATGTCTGTCTTTCTCTTTATCAGGTCTAATTCCTCACTAATTACACACCGTGTAAAAGTTCCCCCTCACTCCCTGCTCTTTCATTTATTTTAATTCAGCTTTCTGACGGCTCATTGGATGGCTGCCCTCGACGCCCCTTAACCTCAAATAAAGGCTTCGGTGGCGTGAGCATCACACTTCTTTTTTTTTTTTTTTGCTGCAGTCACGCATCCTGAAAGGCTTGTTGTGTTTTTAACACAAGACAAAAGGCACGGTGATCAATTTTTCATCACTTTTATTTAAATATTTAGCACCAATCGAGTCAGGCGGACTGAGTCTGTGAGTAAAGTGAGAGAAAATAGTGTTGGGGGGTGCAGCAATGAAACGTGACAGAATTTGTAATCTGCTGATGTTAAGCGGGCTGTGTTCACGTTGTGCCATGCAGCAGGGCAAACTGCTGGTGAAATTGGAGCCTGGGAATTTTTAAAACTTTGTAATTGCACAGAACAGGCTTCCACACTTCTGGAAGATGTCCGGATGGTTTTGGATGGGTCCCAGAAATGTAAGAATTTGAAAAATTGTCCTTTTTTTTTTTTTTTAAATGAATTGCTGGGGGTGCTAACTGCCACTGGAGTCTGATCCTTGCCGCCAAAAACCTCGGCATTCCCAATCCTCCATCAGCCCTGTTCTGCTGATGTGAATTTGGCTTGACTTTGTACTGACTGAAAAATCATTGACCTGGTGCCAGGATGAAGTGACTGAGGAGGCAGCTAAAAATAATCCTTTTGGATCACTGTGGACAGGGTCTAGGACCAGAATGTTTGCAATTTTGATGATATTTTAAATTATTAGTCGCTTATGCAATAAATTAACGGTGATTTCAAACCATGTTGGCCTAAATGTAAGACTTCATTTTGGCAAAATAAATCTGAAAAAGTGGTGATGTCTTGTCTTTTTGGGGTCTTGAAAGAAAAGCAATACCAGTAGCTGACACTTAAAGCACTTTTAATTAGTCTTGGAAAAGGGCTGCTGTCTTATATTTGGGCCGATACAGTCTGGGACACCATCATCAGACTTAAGACATTTTATCAACATTTGTATCACTCACTCCTCCCCAAATTACATTCCTTCCCCATGGTAGGAGATCAAATTCCCTCATTGCCCCACACATTCTTTTATCTTGTTTCATTCCGTCACGTCTTCTCCAAAGCCTCTTCTTTTCTTCTTGTCTCACCGGTATGATGAGCTTTGTTTGTCTTTCCCATTCACTTGCTGTCATTCAGGGTCATCATGTGTCTTTTACACACACAATGATTGTTCCACACAAGTCATTTACACGTTTTTGCATTAGTGATGTACTTGGTGTTGTGACTGTTGAATTATGAACACATTGTGCTTAATTAACATATTCATAGGCTACTTTTTTACCATGTTCACCTTCATTGCCTTACATAGGATGTCAGGCCAAAATTACACTGAATGAAATTGAACTTAAAATTTAACTCTTACGTTAATAAAATATGATATGTGCTCAAAACCGGCACTTTTCGTCATTATGTTCCATCTGTTCAGAAAGTAACCACGTCAATCGTTCCAACATCAGATTTTTTTTTTTTTCCTCTTTTCGCTGCAGTATGGAAAGAACAATGATTGGTCCCACCAAAATTCCAGGTCATTCACTGCAGTATGTTTTCAGTGTACAACAGGGGCTTCCAGCAATGGCACAACTCAGACGCAGGCGTTCCCCTGGGCGCCTCGCCATCTCTTCCTGCCAACTCGGCTGACTCGTTTCTCTAAACGAAACTAAACAGCGGAAGACGGCTGTAAAATACACAAACTACTAAACATATGAAGAACAAGCTCGTCGTTGTTCATTTCTGACATTGTCTTCATGGTGTCTTCTTCATGAGGCCGCACTTCCCGCCCGCAAGCATCAAAACGACATGATTGCGGATACGGACACACTGATTGGCTGTTGCCGCTGCAGGTGTTTAATTTTACTGCAGTCATAACGTAAATAGCCTGGAAATCAGCGCCGGCCATAACAAATTTGGAACGCCAGGCAAGATTTTAGGTGGCGCCCGTATGCATAGCAATAAATTCCACTGCTTGCGTAGACATACTCACAAGAAATGGACTAGCTTTTTCTCAGACATTCTTTTATTTAAAAAAAACAATTGCAAATAAATTGGAATACAAAACAATATGAATTGTTGAAGACAGGTAAGTGACAAGCCCTTTTTTTGATTGACTGGTAAGTGACAGGCTCTAGGACCCCAGCAGAGATGCGCTTGTTTCATAGTGAGGCGCTACTGTGCTGTGCTCTGAGAAATAGCCTACAAATTATTTTCTTTATTATTTCAACTTCTACTTAATAGACTTTGGTTTGATCTTTTCATATTAAGACATTAATATCAACTAGTTTTTTTTTTTTCTTCCTTCGTTTGTGGCGCCCCCTGGATGGATGGCGCCCTTAGCATTTGCCTATATTGCCTATGCCACATTCTGGCTCTGACTGGAAATAAATATATTTATGACACTGAAATGGATTGCACTCTTATGAGAGGCAAACTGTCGTAGCCTAGCCTATCAACCAGAAGACCACAAAGTCATAGGTCGGAACCCCACTTACTACCATTGTGTCTCCAGGGGGAACTGTCCCTGTAACTACTACTGTTTCATTTGTCTCAGTGACTTGTTACAGACTGCAACCAGATATCAAGTATGCAAACTATTTTGTTGAGAGCTACAGAGAATGCGTGACATGGGATATGACTTTGTCGGTCCATTTGTTGGCTCTATGGCAGTCATTACACATACAACCTGTTTTTGGTAGTCACGTAATTTCCCGTATCACATCTTGCTTGTCTTTTTGTGACAGAATATTGTTTTGGAGAACCCAACGGATCGAGGAGGGGTGATGCCATGTTGTCAATCAGTTATGTAATAACCTGAACAGAAGTAAGAGAGGGTTGTCTGGTCTGGTCTTAGCCTAAATAAACCAGTCAATAAACATCAACACATCCTCACCGTCTGGTCTTCTCACATCAAACCATCAGCTTACCATAGCTACCCTGGTAACCGTCTCTATGGCTCTCTGTTAATAAACCATCTGAATCGAACCGCATGCTGCCCCTCCAAAGGACCCCTGGTATTTCACAAGTCCAGTATTAACTTCACTCTCACCTGTAACTGTTCCGAATTGAGTTCAGGGTCTGGGAACCATAATCTGTCGATTTAAGGTGATGTGCAGAACTCATGGGAACTGATGGTGTAACACAGGGAATACTTTAATCTTCCCTGAAAGTGTTTCCTGTAAGTGTGTTTTAGGCAGGTACACCCTTTATCCCGTTCTCCAAGTTTAAAAATGTTCTCCTGAAATAGATAAAAAATAAACGCCTTATGGTGTGGTTTAAAGAGGTAAAATACACAGTGAATATTATCAACTAAACATTCGAACATACAAGCTGAAAGCACAGACGCAGACACGCATAGCACCAATCAACATTTCACAGAATCTACATGTCTGCAAGACCGTTAGAGGGAACCAGACAAAGATGTAGAGACAGCCCACGCCAGGATTCAAACCCAGGTCGCCTTGTTGCAAGGCAACAGTGCTGCCAGCGTGCTACCGTGCTGTTAAAACTGAACCCATGGACACGATTTCTTAATTCTTGTTTATTTTTGTTTTTGCATTCTAGTTATTCTACTCAGCTTTTGATTGGTTGAATTTCAAATATTTAATGTACAGAGCTTGTTTCTTTTTTTAATAACTGACTTGACCTGATTGACCCCAAAAACATTCCTACATTTTTGCTACAAAAAACATATACTTAGAAGTGAGTGATTGTTTTTGTCATTGTGACACACAGCACAGCACATGGTGAGACAACAAAACGAGTCCTCTGCATTTAAGCCATCACCCTAGTGAGCAATGTGCAGCCATGACAGGCGCCTGTGGAGCAGTGTGTGGGGACGGTACCTTGATCAACCGAACCTTAGTGGCACCGTGGTGGTTTGGGATTAAAACCCACAACCCTTCGGTTAGGAGTCCACTTCCAGACCCATTTGCAAACTTTATATAGTCAGTATACTAATTTAAAGGTAAAAGCATATTTGATTGGTATATTTACATTACAGCGATATTAAATGACAGATTACTTACATTTTTTAGACAGTTTAGACAGTGTTCACTTTTTTCAGTGCATCTCACAACATCTAACGAATTGGCATTCTCTTGCATAAGTTATGATGATTGGCTAAGGTTAATTTTAACTCCATCGTCATGATCTGGTCTGGCAGGGGCCACTCTTTATTCGGACCGGAGTTTCATGTTCATCCTGTGTCACCCCCCCCTGTGTGGGGTGGTAGTAGCCTAGTGGGTAACACACTCACCTATGAACCAGAAGACTCGGGTTCGAATCCCACTTACTACCATTGTGTCCCTGAGCAAGACACTTAACCCTAAATTGCTCCAGGGAGACTGTCCCTGTAACTACTGTAAGTCGCTCTGGATAAGGGCGTCTGATAAATGCTGTAAATGTAAATGTAAATTATGTTTCCTGATTGCTTTCACCTGTGTATGATTGTATTAATCTGCCCTGTTTGTGTCTGTTCGGTGTTGGTTCATTGTCTGGTGATGTTTCCCTTGTCCTGTCCACCATGTATTAAACCCTTGTTTCGTGACACTGTACGTATGCGTCCTTCTTTCACACCATGTCCAGCCATCGTGTCATTCATTGTAAACCCACTAGAGACTAAAGTGAGCTCCGCTAATGAAGGAGGAGACAGCCCCACCGGTCACATATTTGAACATTTTAAGTTACTTTCCTTGGTAACTAGTTACTTTTATAATACTATAACTAACAGAGATACTCACTCAGTTACTTTTTTAAAGAAGTATCTAGTAACTACAACTTACTCTTTAAAACTAATGTGCCCAACACTGATGAGAAGTCGGTTTCAGTACAACATTCTATAAACAAAAATTCTTATTTTGATCCAAAGACCTAAAACAAGTGTAGCCCCATGGTTCTCAAGCATATACCACTGCAAACCCATATTTAATACACAATGGGATTATATAGAAAATACTGTCTCCTGGTACTAGTTTTGAAGAAGTATGCGTTTTTGCGTATGGCAGGTCGCGTGCAGGCAGATCAGGGCGTTCCTGGGGGTCTGACTACAGCAGCGTTAAGAGATTTGGAGACTCGAGTGGCACTGCCAGGAGGGCTGCGGAGCGTGTGAATGAAAACAGGCCTCGCGTTGGCAACGAGGAGAGAAAGCGTCTGTTACCATGACAATGCTGTCATGGTAACACGGTGGTGGAGAACAGCTGTGAACTGGGTCGACTGGTTCTGAGGCTGAAACAGGACTCATCAAAGTGCAATTTGTGTTAAATTTTAACATCCTCTCTCTCTCCTCCTCAGTGTGTCTCTGGGGATGATGCGATTGCCGCTGGTGCCATCCTCCCTGTCGCCATGACAATGCCGCTAAGCCCCCTCTCCAGCGACGAGGAGCAACAAAGGATGCTGGGAAACAGTCAACACCTATATCCTGGGGCGGAAGATGAGGAGGAAGAGGAAGAGGAGGAGGAGGAAGAGGAGGATGATGAGCGAGATGAGGATGGAGAGGAGGAGGAGAATGGGGAGCTGGATGGAGAGGAGGAGGAAGAGGAGGAGGTGGAAGTGTCAGTCAGGCGCGGCAGCAGCCAATATCACGGAGGCAGGGAAGATGGGCACAGGCAAACCGGCACCATGGCCACTGGAAGAGCACCTGCAGACAGACAGATGCGCTCCGGCAACCCCGGACACGCCCCTAACCCCTATTCGTCTAATCCTGGACCCACCCACCAACAGACAGCCAATCAGCTGCAGCAAAGGAGGCTCAGGGAGCGAAGCTCTTCCTCTGGTCCCCCTGAAGATGCACACATCTCCATGATGGTGTTTCGAATCGGCATCCCCGACATCAAACAAACGGTCAGTCACAGCCACACACACTCTTGCTCAGATCACACCCACATATATACGTATATAACTATACATATATGATGTAGTTAGAGGTCTTGACAGAAGGAGACTCATGCCACAGTGATAGTGTTCTGCATCTCTATCATCAATATCAAACAGATGGTCTCTCACACACACACACACACACACACTTCATAGCCACTTTCATATTGATTTGCTGGCCCAGATACATCACCATGTTCATCTGTATCATTGTCCTTGACATTAAATATTTAGTCTGGCAGACACACACACACACACAGCGCCAGTATAGAGCTGGCAGCAAACTGCTAGTGAGTTTCCAGTACATTTTGTTGTAAAGAGCAAATATCTGACCACGTCTAGCGCTCCGAACCTCACAGTAGTGGTTTCTATAGTCCATGGAACTCTAACCGATCTATGTTCCTATTGTAGATCTATAAAAGATCTATGCAGTCATGTGCAGCAGCAGCGGGTGAGAATATTGAATATTGAGGGCAGGTCCTGCTGACACTGCACTGATTTCTGCTCCCCAACTGTTTGAAATGAAATCAAAGGGGAAAAACTCCCAACCGACTCCTCTGCACACGCCTTCGCCCACGCAGATCTGCATGGCTCTGCAAAATCCTCCTAGTGCTGATTTTTTTTAATCCTTGATATAGCAGGAACGCACACACACACACAGATGCAGGGTGGCGACTTCCATCGCCTCTAAAAAGACAAGCAAAAGCAGCCAAAATGTGACCCGAGCCTCATGATAAATAAGTGAGAACAGGCCACAATTGTATGTTCTGAGGGTCAACAAAAGCCTCCCAAGGTCACGCACAAACGATTATAGTGAGAGCGTGGGCCCGGTTTAAAGTAAATGTAGCCCGACTGTAGAAAGGACTGCTTTCTAGTTTTCAGGATCTGGGATGGCTGCCCACCCAGCGCTTTCAGTGTCATTGTTTCTGTAACCCAGAAGACAACTGTTTTTAATGAACCGAGTTAAAATTCTGGACAATTTACATTTACATTTATGGCATTTATCAGATGCCCTTATCCAGAGCGACTTACAATCAGTAGTTTCAGGGGACAGTCTCACTGGAGCAACTTAGGGTTAAGTGTCTTGCTCAGGGACACAATGGTAGTAAGCGGGATTTGAACCTGGGTCTTCTGGTTCAAAGGCGAGTGTGTTACCCACTAGGCTACTACCACCCAATTTAAATCCCCTTCTGTGAATATGGCACGTTCACAAAGCAACACAAGTGCACTTGCCATAAGGTGAATAAACCAAACAAACCTGCTGTCAGTAGCATTATAGTGAAATCAATTTACTCATAAGCATAAATTAGACAAATTAGTTAAAAAAATTAACTAATACCTTTTTAACTACTGTAATAAGAAAATCACATTAAACAAATGACAGCTCCAGTTTGCTTTTTGTAGTGTTGCCAGATCATAATTGTCCAACAATGCACAGAAATCTGCCTGATTTATCGGATAAGATTTTAACTGCCCCAGATTCCACATGGTCCCACAAATACAAAATCTTTTATAGCCATGGTCGTGTGAAAAAAAAACATGCAGATGGATTAGCAGTGCTTTAAGTCAAGAATTCAAAATTATTGAGTTTTATATATCGTGACAGAAATATCCACTTGTGTGTCAAACGGAAGGCAGAATGTGTTTACTCATTCGTTTATTAGAGAGAAGGTCTTTAATGAGGCTGATTAATGACCTCTCTGGTTTGATGGCACCTCCATCACCCCACCATACCCCAAACCTCATCAACCAGCCCATCCCAACATTAGAGAGAACTGAGTCGGTGACTTAATGTCTCAGGAATAATGGTACTGATAATTAAATCAAGAGGAGGGTGGGCAGTGTTATCCAGCTGTGTATAAGTGTGTGTGTGTGTGTGTGTGTGTGTGTCCTGATGGCACAGAGCATCTGCATGAATCTGCTACCTGCGGACCTCTCTCTCCCACTGAGGGGTTTATTACTGATTGAGAGTATCTGTCAAACGTGTGCAATTTTGTCTCAATCCAGCATCCAATAATTAACAGTAAACAGTAAAAAATTCAAGCAGATAACATTTGCATGCTGAAGTGACACAAAGCCAATCAGAGGAAAGGTATCATGTAATCAACCTGTCATTTGTATCTCAGCAGGATGAAGCAGAGTTCATTGTCTGAGCAGAAATTTCCTTTTTAATAACGAACGGTAATAATTCATTGTTTTCAAGGCTGTCAGGCACTCGTGGGCAACTTTCATACATTTTTCCATGACAACAATTAACTGTCTGTCTCGACGTACTATAGAAAGTTGTCGTGCAAATTCTATTATGTAGTAGTGAGAAGTTCAGACCGAACATCTGGAATTACAGAGAGTTGAGGGAAAGAGTTGCAATGTCACAACCGTGGTGGCATGACGAGGCAGGTGAATGGAGATGATAAGAAAAGATGACGAGGAAGAAGGATGCAATCGCACAACGTCACGAAACTGGGGTTTAATGGCTGAAGAACAGGACAGGGGAGACATCCGGTAACTGGTGAACATGTAACATAACAAAGTCCCGACGGCGAACAGACATGAACAGGGCAGCTTTATACAATAAGACACAGGCGAACACGATTAGGGAACATTACACAGTAACCCCTTCCGGACCAGGTCATGACATGCAGGTCCTGAAACCCACATAGTAGGTTTAACGGAACATGCGGAAATGAAGGAAATCATAAAATATCGAGAGTTTCGGACTTTATCATGCAGCCAGCGAATAGTGGAGGAGCGTCTGGCGATGACACAGTCAGCAATATTTTTGTGGAGGAGTTTATTGGGAAGACCTGAGAGGACAGCTGAAATGATCGATGCAAGATGAAATATGAGTGTGTATGATGTTGCCAGTTCTACTGGCACTTACTAACACTTACACACGCACATGCGTACACATTGCACAAACAATACAAAAATATATAAATACATTATAATTTTTCTTCGTCTAGCACCTAAAAATCTCTGAGCATGCTCTTCACTGACAAGTTTGAGCCTTATCAGGGCTCTTAGTTTGTAAATTCAATATTCAATAGAAATCGAACGAGAATTGCTGTTGTCTTCCTCTTGTAAGTCGCTTTGGATAAAAGCGTCTGCTAAATAAAGTAAAGTAAAGTAAAGTAAAGTACTGGGAGTCACCCTAAAACCACCCTAAGGTGTGGGACTACTTTGTCAGGAGAACGCAACACAGAAGGTAAGGACAGTTTCTCCACATTAATGCAGCCGCCATGACTGGTGGCAGTAGGCTACTGCTTTAAACTGGTCCTGATGGCCCTTGCTCCATAGGAATCCAAGGAGAGCCATCAGGACCTGCTTATTGAGCACACGATTGTCTGCTGTGTGCGCCCAATGACCTTTGGGTGCCAGAGAATGTTAAGGTCTTTTGTTTGAATAAGGTAATTTAATAATAGCATTTTTTTAAAATAATGATAATAAGTAAAGATTTGGACACCCTTGATGGATCTAATGTGGGCGTCTGGTCTATTGTATGGCTTTTAATTAAGATTGCACTACCTGTCAACAGAACGATTTTATTGATTTCATGACTGCGAGTGGTACCTTCAGGGGTCCATATATGCAGAAACTTGTTCTTCAAGGATTGTCTGTTCAAATTGGGATACAACCTCGGGTCAGGTGCCCCTTCTGCACTACAGCAATTTTTAGCTCCGCCCATCATCATTTCACTTTGAAAATTATCCCCATCACTCATCTAAACTTTCCATCCACATTGTCTAATTCTAACCGTTGAGTGCCCTGTGCTGATCTATGCACAATTTTGTTTCCTTGCATCTCTACAGAGGTGCTTTTAGGCAATGGAGGGCAATGGAGCCAGCAAGAACACCTTGTTAAGCATTCACGCTTGCCCAACGAACAGCAGCACATGAGTTAAAACGCACCTGATGTCTTTTACTATCACTCGGTTGGCCTCTTCATCTCCCCGCCCTCCCTCTTTTTGCCCTATTCTTGCTACGGTGCTGGATAATGTGCCTGTGTAATCCCAGTGCATTAAGCCTGTTCTACATGTCAGCTAATTTGCCCTCAATAAACCCTAATTGCCTGTTAATTGTGTTTTAATGAGATCAGGGAGCGGCTGGCGGCATGCAAAACAGAAATGTTGTGAATTAGGGGCGGCGCGATCGGGCCGGCTGAGGAGTGCCCTGAGACACCGATCCTCCTCCTGGTCTCTGCACCCTCACCAATTCAGCAGTCAGTGTGGGACCCTTTGAAGTTATGAATGGACAGAAATGCACACACACACCCTATGAGGTGAAAATCTTGATGGTTAATGGAGAAAGTGGGACCCCAGTTTGGTAAAGGATTGAAGCAGATAAAGGATGAGGGAAGATAGGGGGATGAACATGAAGATCAGGGAAGAAGAACGAAGAGGAGGAGAATTTGGAGTAAATGCAATTGAGAGTGAAAGAGAGAGAAGATAGAGAAGAGGAAGGTTATTTCTCCGCAGATCTCATTAAATCACTCTAATCCCCAAGCACTTGCCCCATAGAGAAGGACCGAGGGGGAGCGGGAAAGAGAATGAGGAGATGAAGGGGGCTACACTCCAAAGCCTGAATGGCCAAACTGGGAATGAATAAATAAATACACCCAGGACTTGGGATGTTTCCTTGTGAATGAAACACCTCAACAGGATTGGAAGACTGAGGGGAATAACATAAATGGGTGTATGTTTCCTGAATAAATCAGTTTGGATTGGATTCTTGAATGCAGCCACATGCACACGGCTAAGATGCACAGCACTGTTTCAGGTTAAGAGCCCAGCTTTACATGAATTTTCTGTATGTGGCCTCCATATAAAGGGCAATTAATGAATAGCATGGGGAAGGAAGCAGCGTTCTGAGCCACAACGCAGTTAGAAAGATCCTTCAAGCATCTTGCATGCAGCTTTCAGCAGATTCTGCATATGTTAACAATCCATAAAGAATCTTACAGGCTATGTGTCCTACATTCTCATTCAGTCCTCCTCCACATTCCCACAAAAGATCACAACAATAAGGTCTCTATATACCAGATCTGTTGTATATCATTGTAGGTTTATATAGACCCACCGCTTTACTTAGCACAGGAAATAAAAATTGGTGGGTCTGTGATCAATGGCCATGCCGCCTTGCATTAGAGCACCGACACCAAGAATCAAACAGAATGACAGTGACATCCTTATGTACCAAAGACCTTAACAAACGTTACCATGGCTCAGGTGTTTCCTAACTGCATAAAAATGAATGTGGCAGTCTCTTCTCCAGGACTAGGATTGGAAGAAAATGCTCTAATGGACATAAATTGAGTCCATTTGCCGAGATGCATTGTTTTCTGTCAGTTTGATCCCTTCCCATGGTGCCCCAAGAGCTTTTCCCATGTTTATCTGCAGAAGCTTATAATTCACTCAGGAGCAGGTAGAGATGTAGGATATTCTGAATCTATATAAACTTAATGGTTTTCAGTGCATGTGGTTGAATGACCCTGCAGTGCTGCTAATTACCACTTATGTTTTTTCACAGTGTTTATGAGTGAGAAAAAAAAATCTATTTCCTTGGTCAAATGAGGCGTGAATTTAATTATACTGAAGTCAATCAGTGTGGAAAAAAATTACCTCTTTAGGTTCATAATTGCAATATTGAGGCCAGAGTCCAAAATGGCTGCGCAATGACAGGGATTTTTATCTAATGCTACATAATATAACATTGCAAAAGAGTCAACAGCGATCTAGCTTTTTTAAGCCTTGTTAGCTTTGTTAGCATTACACAGTAAGAGAGCAGCCATCTTGAATTTTGAAGTTGCGTTAGGTTAAGTTTGTATGTACAGGAAATCTAGTCTCTGGCTTGGGATTTTTTACTTTTCTATTCTAAAAAAGATACATACTTAATTTGTTAGGTGGTGTTCAGTGTTTTTAACAGCTGCCATCAATATTGGTGGTATTTATTTTTGGTCTTTTCCGAATTTGATATTAACAGGATTACATTGTCTACTCTGTGCTATCTGGCTCAGCTGAGCTGTTGTAGTAGATATAAGAAACGTAGTTAAAGCAACATGTTAGTTATGTAGTCTTTCTTTTTCTGGCTTTATTCCCCTCCATTACAAAAGCACCTTAGAGGTGGGTAGCATTGCGAAGCCACGTAATTGGCTAAACAAGATATTCCTGCATTTTTCCTGCATTAGCTCCATTGTCCGCCATTGCAAAACACCTCAGTAGAGATGGGAGGAGATAAAATGTGCATCGGTCAGCACAGGGCACTCTTTAACGGTTTGAATTAGACAATGCGGGTGGAAAGACAGTCATACTATACAATGCAACATATTTAGTCAAAATAATCTGTGAAAGAATCTCTCAAAAAAGAATATCTCACAAACAGCTCAAGCAACAGACCTTAGTGCAACCAATTTTCTAAAATCTCTTCACATTTTTTCAATTTTTTTAATTCAAGGGAGCCAGATGTTTAAACATGTAAACAGAACTCTAAATAATTATACATCTTGAATATTTTTTTATACATCCTAAATTACAGTCATTACACTCCATGTTGAGTTATTCTCAGGTGTTAATTAAGATAATGGCCCTCATATCTCTTTCATATTATGACAAGATAATGAGTTGATTGTCTGATTTGGAGTGGATATAATGGAAGTATGAGTGTATCTGCCTATGGGTCTGGGTGACACGATGTCCATCTGCTTTATTCGATTATCCTTCCTCTTTCAGACAAATCCACCCATTTATGTACCAACACACTCGCTCACACAACCCATACCATAGTGCAGTCTCCTAGGGACTGCTGAGATGTCTCCATGGCAACCAGGAGCTTGCTCCACTAATGAACTGGTTGCCATGGTGATGTGGTTGGCTGTGCGCAAAGTGAGAGACAGAATTAAAAAAATAAATAAATTACAAAAGATGAATTTTAATGTCACCACACTCACAGGAGATGAGTGTACATGTTTTGTAATCCTGTGTCATTGGGGACAAAATACAAAAGAAAATGATAAAACAGAAGATACTGGTTCTTGTGCATTCATGCCCTGTGTAGCCAATGAGAAGTCTCAACTGAAGGCCACAGTGGGATCTGGAGCGCCCCTTCTGATCCAGGACCAGCTGTCCTGATTCCAACCCTTAACCCCAGAATTGTGTGGAACGGTTCTGGCGCTGGACCATTTCACTGGACCACAATCTCACTGCTGCAACCCTCTAATCCTCCACCCTCTCTATCCCAGTCTCCACTCCCACATGTCACCTGTGTGCCTCTGCTCCATGCCCAGTGTTGGTTTATGCAGATAAGATATTCCATTTCCAAAACTGTGTTTACCGCTGGGTTATTAAAGAAGGCAAAATGAAAGTCATTGTGATACACAGCACAGCACACACTGACACAACGAAATGTGTCCTCTGTATTTAACCATCACCCTTGGTGAGCAGTGGGCAGCCATGACAGGCGCCTGGGAAGCAGTGTGTGGGGACGGTGCTTTGCTCAGTGGCAGATTGGGATTCGAACCGGCAACCCTCTGATTATGGGGCCGCTTCCTTAATCGCTGGACCACCACTGCTAGGCTGTGAAAGTGATTAATTGTCACATGTGAAACACCACAGTGAAATGTGGTCTCTGCATTTAACCCATTATCGGGGAGTAGCATGTGAGGACGTTGCTTTGCTCTGTGGCACCTTGGCGGTTCAGGATTTGAGTTTGTTTCCTAACCCTCTAGGCCACCTCTCTTTTCATCTATATATGATCTGTGCAAATGACAGAATATCCTTCATAAATCATTTTACTTATAAATAATTTCTTCTTATTTTAATATCTAACAATAATCTAACAAAACTGTGTATTATCAGACTAGTGCTGCTGTACAGATTTGGGTTTTGTTGACTCTTTATTATGATACGATTTATAGCAACTGTGGAAAATAATAGTTTTATAAGATGCATTGAAATGCGAGAAACTGTGATTCCAAATCAATACAGGGAAAATTAATTTAAACAGTGGTTTAAAGCCTTTTTCCTTTTCATAATGAAACAATTAAAAAAAATATTTGACACTCTGCTACGAATTAACTGTACTTGTGTCAGGCTTACATGATGTTCAGACATCAGATGGAGACACCGAGACACAAGAACAAACTGAACAGCAGAACCTTATCACAATAGCAGCATTAAATGTGAAATGGTGAGGAGAAAAAGAGATCCATTCATCTTCTCAACACCGTTATCCAAGTCAAGGATGGGGGGACGCTGGAGGCTCAGTGCCTCACACTCATAAACCATGCCCTTCTGTCTCTCTGCAGAAATGTTTGCGCTTTAACCCTGACGCGACCGTGTGGAAGGCGAAGCAGCAGGTCCTGTGCTCCCTGACTGAATCTCTCAGAGACGTGCTGAACTACGGCCTCTTCCAGCCGGCCACCGATGGCCACGACGCCAAGTTCCTGGAGGAGGAGAGGCTCCTCAAAGAGTACCCACAATCCTTTGAGAAAGGAGTGCCCTACCTGGAGGTATGTACAAACATTTTTTAATATTGGATATAATTACATCGTATGTAAAAGTGCTTCTAAGTCTTCGCTCTCCAATCATGTTTCTAGTTTCGCTACAAGACCCGGGTCTACAAACAGACGAACCTGGATGAGAAACAACTGGCCAAGCTGCACACAAAGGTATTGGCTTCTGTACAGTGCAACAAGGTTCTTTTATTTGATTAATTATTGATTCTGACTGACAATGTAGGCCGCTTTCTCTTAATTAACTTGACTTTTTGTTAAATCCTTGTATTTATTTATTCATTCATTTTGTGCATCACTGTGCAGTGCTGCAGTGCGTTTTTAACTCATACGTCCCCTACAGGCCAGTCTAAAGAAGTTCACGGACTACATCCAAACTGGCTCCGTGGAAAAGGTGGCCAAGTTTCTGGACAAAGGGCTCGACCCGAACTACCATGACTCCGACAGTGGAGGTGAGCCTCCAACCAAGACACTTTTGAACCATCTGATGATCTCACACACAAAATACTCACTCCTGTGACCTGCGATTGTAATTGAAATGTTAACTCCTTTACAAAGAAAAAAGATACCTATAAACATAGTAAAAACGTCACAGGATATACTTTTTTCATTTAAATTGGTTTGGTGCATGAATTAAAAAACATATCTCATTACTTTATTAACAATATTGATTAATGTTTTAGAATGGGCTTTTTTGTACAGCAACTTTGTTGATCTTTCACATTGTAATCTCAGTTGTCATTCACAGCTTGGCCTGCTCTTGTCCAGTCAATCTGTCACCCCATTTGCGCAACACAGTATGTCCATCAGAGTGTAATCTGCAATGTGGCAAATGTACACCAGGTGGCAGCAGCACGCCTTTAAAATCTCAAAAATGCAATCATTTGCACTCTTCAATGAATTCTTGATTTATTTATTTGTTTTTTGATGTGAACAAATTTCAGGATGGTAGTGTAACCGAGTGTCTTCAACAGCTAAAATAAAATGGCACCGAGTTGTCAGCAATGTTGCCACAATGTTCCAACTTTAGTTCAAGTTCAGTTTGAGCTGTATTGTAATTCCATGTTAGACAGTACATCATTAAACAAAACAACGTTTCTCCGGAACCTAGTTCTACATGTAACATTTAAACAAAGTTACGTACTGTGCAACAGAGAAACCGGCTACATGAACTGCAAACAGGGGACACGGGCTCTGCAAGAGTAACATCCAATAAAACATGCAGACAACAAAGAAGACAGACAGCTCTAAAAAAACATTGAAATTGGTAATTAAGGGGCAGCTTAACAATGTGCAAATACTGCCGTAATAGAAATGTAATAGAGATGTGGTGTGAACATGAGAGGTAAAATGTGCTCAGAACACGTGCTCAGCCCCTTCCAGTCTACAAATCGCAACAAAAGCCCATCCCATAACCCAGAACATCAGTTCAACAGCAGTGTTTTGGTCGCTGTCACATTGACTTTCTTTTCTTCTCCGCTGTATCTATAGAGACCCCCCTGACGTTGGCGGTCCAGACGGAGCAGGCTGTTGGAGAGTGCACGCGGGTCCTCGTGATGGGAGGGGCGCACATTGACTTCCGGGCCAAGGATGGCCTCACCCCTCTGCACAAGGCTGTCCGCAGCCACAGCCACACCGCACTGCTGGTACATGGACGCTCCACTGTATAAACCCAACCCATAACCCCCGTTTTATGGCAGAAACAACCCCCACACTTTTTGTTTCAGAACAGGAACAACATCCTTGGGGACCTTTCTTAACACCACACATTTTACATTTACATTTATAGCATTTATCAGATGCCCTTATCTAGAGCATCTAACAGTCAGGGACAGTCCCCCTGGAGACACTCAGGGTTAAGTGTCTTGCTCAGGTAGTAAATGGGGTTTGAACCTGGGTCTTCCGGTTCATAGGCGAGTGTGTTACCCACTAGGCTACTACCACCCATAGTGATTGTCATTGTGAAACACCGCACAGTCGTTTACATTTACAACATTTATCGGGCACCCAGGGTCAGTCCCCCTGGAGCCACTCAGGGTAAAGTGTCTTGCTCAGTAAGTGGGGTTTGAACCTGTGACTTTGTGGTCTTCTGGATTACATGAGTGTGTTACCCACCAGGCTACTACCACCCAACAGTGAACCCAACGCTAACCGCATATCACTGCAGTGACACCGGCTGCCAATCTGTTTTCCAGGCGTTGCTCTCACTGGGCGCGTCTCCGGACTATAAGGACCGGCGTGGACTGACGCCGCTATACCACACTGTGCTGACAGGGGGCGACACTTCCTGCTGCGAGACGCTGCTCTACCACAGGGCCAAGCTGGGGCTCCGAGATGAAAACGGGTGGGACGAGACCCATCAGGTACACAGTGTACTGCTTTCAGAGGAAAACAAAATGTGTCCGGGATCGGTGGTAGGTTGCTCATCATGTTTGAGGACATTTCTAAAGGTTTTAATCACCCTGTTGGAAGAACATGAGAGCGCCTGGATATGTACAGTCGTTCTGGAGCCAATGCAGCCTGAGTGATGCTGACATTAATGCAAAAAAAGGAAACCAATCAATTCGGGTTCTGCAGCGTCTGAACTATAATACAGTCTGATCAGTTATTATGATGGACACCAAATGTCCACACAAACACAGGGACCCCTTAAAAAGTACAGGGAGGAACAAAATTCATGATTTTTAAAAAGAGGTTACGTTTTGGATTATAAAAGCCTTCTAATAAATTAATAAACCTGTGTTTAATTACAGTTATTATACTGGATCCACTCTAAGATGTGAAATGTCTGTGTGTGTGGGTGCACGTTTGTGTGAGTGTATGCTCATTGTTTTTTTTCCTTTTTTTGTGTGTTCATATTCTTTTATCTCTTTTTCTCTCCATCACCCATCACCACCCCTCACCAAGCTGCTGACATAATCCTCACCACAGATGTTACCTTACGGCATCTTCATCACCAAACCCCCCCCCCCCCCCTCCTCCTCTTCATGCTCACACCTCCTTCACCCCACCACTCTGAGAGGAAGAGACAAGCAGAGTGCTAGAGGGCAGGTACTCATGCTCCATACCTTCATTCTCAGCGCTATTCCATCCATCAGAACTTCACAAGGATCGTGTGCAAATGTGTATATGTGTCGTTGTCTGATGAGTACACCGACATGGCAGCCTTCACCGATCAGCGGGGCTCTAACCATGGACATCTGATCAGTCGTCTGTGATTAGGACCCCGTAAAAGGTTGAAAAGTTGGCTGCATTAATGAGGACTCGATACCTACCTTACATTTGTTGTTTCAGTTCCTGGTCTTCGTACCACACGCCTTTTGGTTTAGTTTATGTCTATTTTTGTTCCTTTTGGTTATTTCCTTTCCTTTGCCGGCCCTTGTGCCAGGTTTTGGTTTGTTTATAATATAAAGTCCCCTTGCGACTATGTCCCGCTTCTGCGCCTCCTTCTGCCCCCAACCCAAAAACCTGACATTAAGTGTAAAGTGGAGATACACCAGGGGGACAAATTAAAGGATAAATATGAATTGATGACTAGAGAAGATTATTTACATTTATCCATTTACATTCATTGCATTTATCAGGTGCCCTTATCAAGAGTGACTTACAATCAGTAGTGACAGGGACAGTCCCCCTGGTGACGCTCAAGGTTAAGTGTCCTGCTCAGGGACTCAATGGTAGTAAGTGGGGTTTGAACTTGGGAATGTCTAACCAACTAGGCTACTACCATCCCAGGGGCTTTTGTTCCTTTTTCCTCTCTTGATGTTGCATGATGGGGCATTGACTAATGTTGGTGACTGTGCTTCTGACTGTTTCTTCCTCCATCTATGTCTCCTCTCCTCCTAAACACCTGTCCTACAGGCCTGTCAGAATGGCCACTCCCAGCACCTAGAGCACTTGCTCTTCTACGGTGCGGACTCTTCTTCCCAGAATGCCTCAGGGAACACTGCCTTGCACATCTGTGCTTTATACAATAAGGTAGTAGGAAAAGCAGTCAACAGTTGGAAGTGTTTTCATTGGTCGAACGTAGCTGACTGTGCTATTGCGTTTCCACCATTCAGGAGAGCTGTGCCCGCATCCTACTGTACAGGGGCGCCAAAAAGGACATGAAGAACAACAGCGGGCAAACCCCATTCCAGGTACCGAGATTCCGAAAATTGTTCCATAAAAGGTACTTTTATTTATGTGTGTGTGTGTGTGTGTGTGTGTGTGAGAGAGAGAGAGAGAGAGAGAGAGAGAGAGACAAGGAGATAGTGTGGTCTCAGGTGAGCTGTATGCCTGAAGCACTTCACAGTTATATCCACATTGCCAGCTGAGACTGTGTGTGTGTGTGTGTGTGTGGGAAGTACAGACATGTGTAGAGTCAGAAAACACCCACATAAATCATACTGTTTCAAATTTTCAGGTGGCAGTAATGTCTGGCCATTTTGAACTTGGGGAGATCATTAAAAGCCACAGGGAGACGGATGTGGGTAGGTCTTCTCTCTACGATGATTGTGTATGTATGTTTGTATTTTTATTTTCGTTCTGGAGATGGCAAGGCTCATGATAAAGAAATCCTGCAGTATTTTAGACTTTTCACACTGTTGCATGATATTTTCTTCCTGGAAGTTCCCTTCCTGGAGTCGCCAAAGTACGCCCCACAGAGGCGGGAGAGCGCCCGCACCCTGAGTGTCCCACATCCCCACCCGTTCCTGCGTGCCAACAGCGACAACAGCATGAACCTCCCAGACTGGATGGCCTTTCCCAACGCCGCCAGCTCCAACATTGTATCGGTGCAGGTACGGTGGTTGCTGAAAGGTTCCTCTGCGGAAGATAAGATGAATAAATAAAAATAAATCATAAATGACAGGTATCCTTCAAAGTGTCTAACCCCTAATAACACAGCACAGCACACGGTGACACAACAAAATGTGTCCTGTACATTTAACCCATCACCATGTGTGCAGCCGTGAAAGGCGCCCGGGGAGCAGTGTGTGGTGACAGTACCTTAATCAAGAGGACCTCAGTGGCACCTTGGCAACCCTTTGGTTACGAGTATGCTGCCTCACCTCCTAGGCCACAACTGCCATTGCAATTTAATTCTTAACTTACACTGCCAGTCAAAAGTTTGGACGTTCCTACTCTGTGGCGATTATGGAGACTAAGATGGAGCCGTTTTCAAGAATCCAATGCAAGAAACATATTTTGTTGTATACAGTACAGGCCAAAAGTTTGGACACGCCTTCTCATTCAATGTGTTTTCTTTATTTTCATGACCATTTACATTAGTAGATTCTCACTGAAGGCATCAAAATTATGAATGAACACATGTGGAGTTATGTACTTAACAAAAAAGGTGAAATAAGTGAAAACATGTTTTATATTCTAGTTTCTTTGCTCTGATTACGGCTTTACACCCTCTTGGCATTCTCTCGATGAGCTTCAAGAGGTCGTCACCTGAAATGCTTTTCCAACAGTCTTGAAGGAGTTCCCAGAGGTGTTTAGCACTTGTTGGGGTCCAGCTCACCCCAAACCACCTGGATTGGGTTCAGGTCTGGTGACTGGTGAGGCCAGGTCTCCACTTTTTGTTAAGTACATAACTCCACATGTGTTCATTCATAGTTTTGATGCCTTCAGGGAGAATCTACTAATGTAAATGGTCATGAAGATAAAGACAAAAAATTGAATGAGACGGTGCGTCTACACTTTTGGCCTGTACTGTATGTAAGTCGCTTTGGATAAGGGCATCTGCCAAATGCCGTAAATGTAAATGTATATTAGTATGTATTTTTTCCTTTTATGATATTCTTTGCACTATATCCCATCTGCACTTTGTGTCTCATCTTGCTTTGTTAAATATCAGCTTCTCTTCAGAGGATCAGTGTTTCTACCCTCTAAATAGTCTTGAATCTTGAATTTCATGGGGTGTAAGCACAAATGTCGCTCTCGGCAAGATTCAGCCGAGTTGCGCTGCACGGCGCCACGCAGACCTGTAGATGCCAGTGAAGTTCAGTCATGACGTAGCCGGGTCATGATGCAAATTAATCACGATGTGGTTTTTGTTGGCTGGAAGATGCTGATGAAGCCCGATTTTGTATTCCGATTTGTCTTGTTAATTGCGGCGTGTGGATTTCAGGGCTATAAGCAGGGCACCCTGCGGAGCTCCAGCAGCCCCCGCGGGGCCCGCACCCGCTCACCGTCACGGGGGAGAGCCGGGGACCGAGACGAGCGCAGCCGGCAGACACGCGGCAGACAGGGGTGAGAAGGACTCCATTAAAGTTTCAAGCGTTTGGTGTATACAAGTGTGTTTCTGTGTAACTTTATTTGTGTGTGTGTGTGTGTGTGTGTGTGTGTGTTGACCCTCAGGGGCTCCATCAGCAGCCAGGGCACGACTGGAGGTGGCCAGCGCCGGCGGCTCTACAGTGCCGTTCCGGGTCGGGTGTTCGTGGCCACACGGTCACACTCTGCCCAAAATGACAGAGAAATAAGCTTCAACAAGGGAGACAAAGTCAAAGGTGTGTGTGTGTGTGTGTGTGTGTGTACTGCTTTAGACATGTGAACCTTTACTGGTCTCCGGATTCGACTACAATTATCAATACCTCAAATATCGAAGCATGACGATGCATCCCATCCGTTTTCCTACATTATTTCACATTATGTTTTCAAACACATCAGTGAGATGAGAGTAAAGGCCTCGTTCACACGGACGTCCGAGCCAGGCGTTCTTCCAGGTGAGCGTGGACTGAACACCAGGGCCTTTTCTGCTCACCGGAGCGAATGAAAGCGTCCACGCGGGCGTTCAGCCCTCAAAGCCACAGTCACTACACTATCGGCACTGCTGTGTACGCCGCCACCAAGCAACGTCATGATATAATCAGTTTTGTTCTGCGCTGCATCGATGCAGAATCCGCATCTGCATCGCGACGCATCGATTTTATGATTCATTTCAACACCCCTAATGTTCGTGACCGTATGTTTCTGCATGCATGTCTCCTGAGTTGTGTAGTTAAATTAAACTTGAGGACAATTTAAAGTTTTACTTGCTTGATTTTAGAGGTTTTGTGTGTGTGTGTGTGTGTGTGTGTGTATGTCATAAACGAGTCTCGTTGGGTTTCTCTGTCAGTGCTGAGTGTGGGAGAGGGCGGATTCTGGGAGGGGACGGTGAGGGGCCGGACCGGCTGGTTCCCATCGGACTGCGTGGAGGAGGTGGCGCTGCGCAGCCTGGAGTCACGCTCAGGTGAGCTTACACACACACACACACACCAACACACACACACACATAACACAGAATACTGTAGGATGGTAGTAGCCTAGTGGGTAACACACTCGCCTATGTACCGGAAGGCCCAGGTTCAAACCCCACTTACTACCATTGTGTCCCTGAGCAAGACATTTAACCCTGAGTGTCTCCTGGGGGGGACAGTCCCTGTAACTACTGATTGTAAGTCGCTCTATATAAGGGAGTCTGGTAAATGCTGTAAATGTAAATGCAATGTACTGAATAGGCCATATAAGCGAACCCCCTCCCCCCTCTACTACGGTGTTCTTAAGGTTGCAAGACAACAGCATAAAGAATCTGATTTTTTACGCTTAGCGGAAAAAAACCCCGCAGGCTGTTCGTGTGCAAGTTCTAAAAAAGCAGCGTTCTGAACATGCTTTCAGAAGCAGCGATCTGGCAGCGTTCTGGGGGCGCCACCTAATATCTTGCCTAGGGCTCCAAATTTGTTAGTGCCAGGCCTACTGTATGCACACACACACACACACACACACACACACATTCTCCTTCTCATACTCACAGGTGTGTGTGGAGTTGTGTTGTGTCACCGGCGCAGCGTGAGTGCTGTGATGCTGAGTGTGTGTTTTCGCAGTTAGCGGCGGCGCTACGCTGGGCTTGGCTTCTATTATTAGTGCGGCGTGGAGCGACTTCGCGCGAGCGAGCGAGCGAGAGCCGCGAAGCCCTCCGTTCTGAGGCGTGCGCGGCCTGCCATGCTGCCGCGCCCGCGCTCTGGAGATGCTGACCACGCTGTGTGTGTGTGTTCCAGAGAGCCGCAGCGAGAAGGCCAAGCGCCTCTTCAGACACTACACCGTGGGCTCCTACGACAGCTTCGACGCGCCCAGGTAAGAGTTGCCGCCGCGGCGTCTCACGCACCCTGCTGGACACTTTATTACAGTAGATAGGCTTTCGTCAACCTCAGGTCCAGCATGTGTTTCGGCGCAACATCCCATCGTTGCGTTGGAGGAAGAAGAGCTGTTCCTAATAAAGTGGCCGACTGTGAACCTTTTCTAGTTTAGTGCCGGAATGTATCGTATCCCAGGCAACGTTGCTCCGTTGCTGCATTGCAACATTACGCATAGCAACATTACGCTTATGCTATATGCACAATATTTGTGGTAAATGTGGCGTTATACTGCATCGCTGTCTACACTGAATTAAACTTGAGTACAGTATATATTAGGGCTGCACGATATATCGCTATATAATATAATTATTGTTATCGCGATAATAGTATACGCAATATCTGTATCGCAAAGAGTCGCGAGTTGCTGCATACGTAATCGCATACCATATACTACTATGACAAGCCGTCGCCGCGAGGTCAGGAAAGGAGAAATCGGATCAATCATGAGGGTTTCGGAATTCCACTTTTTATTGAACGGAAGCCAGTAGGTGGCGCCAACAGCCAATACCTACTCCTCCGGCTTCCAAATAACAGGGAGGCATGTCTTCTTCTCCTCCAGCCCTACACCACTACGTCCCGGTGTAAAATTTCCCCCCTTGCTCACGCTATATTAAATCCCCATAACACACACATCCCAAACCCCAACAGAACACATTTACCCGTAACATGGTTAACTATTTGCAGTCCCGTCAGCACGTATCTCACCCGCAAGGCATGCTGGTTCCTACTCATGGCCGGCCTCCGCCGCCACATGACATATTGTATGTGAAAAACAGTATGCGAGGCGAGTAGTACGCGCAGTACTTCCGCTGTACTTCAGCACGTGCGAACTGGACACCAATACCGGGCTGGAACCGGCCAAGCTGAGCGGTGAATTCACATTCCGTATTTGAAAAACAGTACACGAGAAGTGACCTACAACTTCCAGCCGAATTCTGTAGTAGGCATTCGATGGACATTTCATTATCCCATATTCGAAATATGGTGGGAAATGGCTCTTTTCAAGTGTAAAATGTAGTTAAATGTAGACACAGCATTAATTTATGTGCCAAGCATTTGTGTGTCTAAATTTGACCAATCAGATGGGCCCTTACTATCTCTATACCCGCCTCCCAAGTTGGTGATATAATGCTATTGGCTAGACTGGACCCTGTAATGTTTACATGTTAATATTATTTTTTATTTATGGGAATGTTGACAATATGTTAGTGTTTCCACTACATACCAATTTATTTGAGGTCTGAACACTTTGTTTAATAGTATTTTCTTATTTCATTTTTGTTTGATAAGTTATATATATGCTCTTGTTTTAAGACACTCTTGATGAGTGTATGGTTACATGTAAATAAAAAGTAATCTTTGAAAGCAATTCATATTGTGTTGGCAGGTCTATGGTAACAGCAAACCAGAAATCAGAATATCTGCTGAGGGTTTTAAGTCATTCATAATGTTTTGAAGTCTAAATATTTGCAACTTCCTTGACATTGTTTCTTTTTAGCCAAATTAGATTTAATTAGATCAGATTAATATATATTACATGTTTATTTTAGAATGATCATTACATATTTAAATGTTTTTTAAATAGCTAATAATAATTATTATTATAATTTAAAAAGCATTTCTCTAGGGAAATGTTATATCGCAACAAATGTCGTTATCACAATATTCAACAACAATATCGCATGTTTTCCATATATTGTGCAGCACTAGTATATATTGTATTATGCTGCATTGCAGTACACACTGCATCACATGCTTCCACACTGGGAAAGGCACTTGTACTTATACGTTCACCATTCGCACCCACCCTGTGGCGGTTATGGATACCAATATGGAGCCATTTTGAAGAATCCAATGCGAGAAACATATTTAGCATTTGTTGTATCAGGAGAAAGTGAAGTATGTTTAATGAATCTGTTTTTTCAGAGTCGCCTCTTTTTACCTTCATGGCTGCTTTGTTAACTATTGACATCATCAAAATCCGCATTATGAGATGCACATTAACACGAGTGAATAATAAGAAAGTGTTCAACATGAACCTTCAGGACTGTTGGATAGTTTTTCTTTGTGATTAATTGCACATCACCCGGTGCACACAACAACAACAACAACAACAACAACAACATTTATTTCTTATATAGCCCATAATCACATACAGTATGTCTCAATGGGCTTTGACATGCCCTACAGTTGACACCCCCCACACTTGACCCTTCTGCACACAAGGAAAAACTCCACAAACAAAAAAACGAGAAGAAAAAAAGAAAGGAAGAAACGTTGGGAAGGAGTGATACAGAGAGGGACCCCTTTCCAGGGTAGAGTGAGCCTGCAAATTGTGTCAGTGCAGGGTTGGGGATGATTTGTCCAATAAGAATAAATAAATAAAAGTCCTACAGTTGTAGGGTTGGAGAAGTCCAGAGTGTAGTCCAGTGTCGTCGTCTACATTACGATGCTACGATTGTCCATTATGATGTTACTGGTCCATTTGAAGGTCCCTGAAGCTAGTTGTTACGGTGGTGACTCTCTGGTTTGTTTCAAGTTGACACAACAAAATGTGTCCTCTGCATTTAACCCCGCACCACCCTTGGTGAGCGGTGGGCAGCCACGAAAGGCTCCCGGTGAGCAGTGTGTGGGGACAGACCTCAGTGCAACCTTGGTGGTTTGGGATTTGAACCTTTTGATTATGTGTCCGGTTCCTTACCTGCTAGACCACCACTGCAATGAAAAAAGGGACGTGGTCAAGAGAAGCCAAGAGTGTGAAATGCTGCAAACACAGCAAAAGCTCCACGCCTTTTGCCTTGTTCTGTTCGTTTTTTTGTTTATTACATAACTGACATATTATTTCATAGTCCTATGTCTCCAATTGTGTTCTATAATGTAAAATATGGCAGACCCATAAGTGAATAGGAGTGTCCAAACTTTTAACTGGTTGAGTAGATCAAACCTTTTATCCCTTGAAGCCCCCCGTCTGTGTCCAGAATAAGACAGTAACCCCCCCCATTCCTTCCCACATACACTGTTTCACACTGCAGGGTATATTACAGCCGTAATCTGTAGTTAGACCCGACCTGACCTGACTGTTATGCCGTGTGGCGCATTTAAATAAATGACAGTCACACAGTGGCAGTGTATTTACTGCGCCATTTCCATACAGCCATGACCCCATGAGCTCTTGCAATGTTCAACTTTTAAAAGCCCGGCCACACGTGCTAGACTAAGCGGGAAAGGAAATGTGCGGGTTTAAAATATTATAGCCAGATGCTTGCCTCTGATTCACCCCCTCAGCATCTCTCTGGCGATAATTCAAACGCATCACCTGACAACGGTGGCCGAGAAATGAAAATGAAGTGATTATTAAAAAGACAGAAATGAAATTGAAGTGATTGTGAAATACTGCAGCACAGCCCACACAACAAAATTCGAACCGGCAACCTTCCGTTTAGGGGTCCATTTCCTTAACCGCTAGGCCAACCGCTGCCCAACTACCTTTTAATAAAACCAATTTACAAGTGGTGAAGCCTACAGAAAGGATAGGTACTATAGACCAGAAGTTCGTGCTTGCTGACCGATCATTTACTGTGCGAGCTCGAGCTGACCCGACTAAACTGATTAGTACGAACCCGACTCAACACGTCTTGGGCCAAGATTAACAGTTCTAGTCTATGTAACAGTGGTTATACACTGAGGTGCCACTGAGGTGCCACTGAGCAAAGCACCGTCCCCACACACTGCTCCCCGGGCGCCTGTCATGGCTGTCCACTGCTCACCAAGGGTGATGGGTTAAATGCAGAGGACAAATTTCACTGTGTGCTGTGCTGCTGTGTATCACAAGTGACAATCACTTCACTTCACATACAGGATTATACAGGGTTGGGATATTGGGATTTTATACAGTAAATGTTTACTGATATAAGTTTGGTAACCTCAGCACAGTCACAGACCCCAGGTTGGGAACCATTGTTGTAGATGATGGTAAACTGTGTTACACGTGATGTCATGTTGTTACTGCCAAGCGCTGCACTGCAGCACATGGTGGTTAGGCCAGTCTGGGCGGGATTGGCCGAACTAGTTGAGGATTATGGGAATGTAGCTGCTGTCCTACTTGGGTGGGCTGCTGTTTCTACAGAGGTTTCAGATGACCTCTGACTTGGGGTGATTGTGCATTGTGAGGCATTTGTGTGTGTGTGTTTTCCTTTACCAGATCCATGAAAGATCTGATGTTTTTCTGTGGGCGTGGCTTCATCACGACAAAGGATTCTCAGTTACTGGGAAACTGTAGCCGTCAGTGATGTTTGAATGGAGCCATGTATGTTGAACTCATGAAGCAGGTCTTGGAAGGGTCTGGATGTGGTCCATCAGCCATATGGTGTCCCTGTAATCCATGCTGCTAAAACACCTGCAGGCGTGAGGAACCAGGTCTCACACACACACACACACACACACACACACACACACACATGCCTGATCCATTGAAGCACATTTTAAGCCTGTTTTAGAGTTTGACCAAAATCCCGGAACAGAGGCAAGTGTGCTAAAGCTCCCTGACCATCACCGGTTGTCACCAAACACCGATATATCTTTTCATGACGGAACGTGGTTTTGGGGACGATGACAAAACTGACTGAATGTCCTCACAGATGGTTAAAAACGCTTGTTTTTGGTGTAAGGTTCTATATTAAGTGTGTATGAAATGTGTCTGTATGTGCTGGGGCTCGCTTGATACATCAGCATCACCGTCAGAATGACTGGACAGCCGATGTGTAACGTGTGTCACACTAAAAACCTCTGCACTTAGTAGGATTTGTGACATAGTAGATGTTGGATGGTGACTGTGAACCCAAAAAGTTGCACATGGAACAGTGACATGCAAGATCCGGAGAAGACGGAACGAACCGCATACAAATGTTTCTTTTTTTTTTCCCATTCCATTGATTTCGGGCCCCGATTTCCTTTTTTGCCGCAGTGTCACATTCAATAAAGACATTTTTTAGGTTCTATCTGGCATGAAGCAGGTGGACGGTGCGTTCTGACACTCATTGTCCCAATCTATCCATCCATTCAGCTTTTTTTTTTTACCCTACCCTTGTTTTTCCCTCTCCTCTCTTGCTCCGTCTTTTTACTCATCCCATTTTCTTTCACCTCCCTGCACTTTTTAATTTTCTCTCCATCTCCCCCTCTTCCCTGTGGTGTCTCCATCTGGAGGTCAGACGGTGAAGGGCACCGGAGGGAAGGAAGAGGCTGGATGGACAGAGAGGAAGATGGGTGTGTGTGAGAGAGAGAGAGAGAGAGAGAGAGAGGGAGAAGGGGGGAGGGAAGATGGGGAAAAGAGGGCGGGAAAAAACGTTAATTCCATATTGTATTGCATGAAGTGATGGCGGTCTTGCCACCCTTCAAGTTACCCAGACTCAGAACAGATGAGGTTCTAAGTGTCATCAGAGTCACCGGGCAGAGGGGGGACGAAAGGAGAATGGAGGGAAATCGTAGATATCTTCTCCCCTTTTGCCCCAATTCAGCACTTTTGGCTCACGTCCTCCTCCCCCCGTTCTGGACACTCCGGAAATGTTTGTTTCCGGGAATTTCTCAAAGGTAAGTGTTGGGGAAAAGGCCACTACGCGTCCTGCGAGTTTTAGCTCCTGAAGAATTGATCTGGAACGTTGCACTGGGAAACAGAGCGATCTGCAACACACACACACACACACACACCTTCTGCCACCATCCACACCCCCTCTCTGTGCCCCTCCCTCAGCCCCCACTTCTCATGTACGCTCATCCACAGCACCCGCAGCCGCGTAGCTTACCATGCAGGGAGAGGGAGAGAGAAAGGGAAGGAAAAGGAGGAAAAAAGGAGAGGAGAGCGGGAGCGGGGCGAGCGCGGAGAGGACGGCGGCGGCGGCGGCGTTGAGGCGCGTTGGCAGAGATGATGTGAGTGAGTTCCTGCAGCCCCACCCCCCTGCTTCCTTCTGCATGGATGTTTCTACCATCTGCATCTTCCTCCTCCTCCTCTGCCCTCTCCTCAGTCCCTCATTCATTCATGCGCTCTGCTTTGTTTACCGGCGGCGCTGAAGGAATGGACGGCGGCGGCAGGGGGAGGGGTCTGTCAAAGAGTGTGTTTCTGTGTGTGTGTGTGTGTGTGTGTGTGTGTGTGTGTTGCTGGGCACAGTCACATGTGTTATAGCAAGTTGAGATTTTATGTACGTCAGGTGGACAGAGAGCACAGAACAGGGCCCTCGCTGCTGATTGGCTGAGATTGATAATATGTACGATGTGAAGGCGAGCCGGACCAGATCACTACCATAAAGCAGAAGATCCAACAAAACACAGAGGTGGTGGGTCAAATGGCAGCAATAGCAGGAATTCTATTACGCCATTTATACATACTGTATAAACAGTGATGGGCAAATCAGCAAGGACATGAGGACCTGGGACACCCTGGAGCACAGAGTCTGTTTCTGGTGGCCATCTACAACTTGCATTGACTTTCCTTGCTGCCATATTGACAAATGACATTGCCATTACTTGTAGTCACATGTTTTTTCCAATAAACAAAAAAAATGAAGTGATGCACTGATAAATAATGATTATGAACGTACAGTGCAATCGAAAAGTATTCACAGAGCATAATTTTTTCCACATTTTATTATGGTACAGCCCCCATAATGACAACTTGGAAAAATGTATTTATTCAATTTATTAAAAATGAAAAACTGAGAAAGCTCATGTACATAAGTATTCACAGCCTTTGCTCAATACTTTGTCAATGTACCTTTGGCAGCAATTACAGCCTCCAGGCCTTTTGTATATGAGGCCACATGCTTGGCACACCGATCCTTGGCCAGTTTGGCCCATTCCTCTCAGCAGCACCTCTCAAGCTCCATCAGGTTGGATGGGAAGCATCGGTGTACAGCCATTTTAAGATCTCGCCAGAGATGTTCAAGCTGATTCAAGTCTGGGCTCCGGCTGGGCCACTCAAGGACATTCAGAGTTGTCCTGAAGCCACTCCTTTGACATCTTGGCTGTGTGCTTATGGTTGTTGTCCTGCTGAGTTCAAGAGCACTCTGGAGCAGGTCTCTTTACATTGCTGCAGTCATCTTTCCCTCGACCCTGACTAGTCTCCCAGTTCCTGCAGCCCCCCCCCACAGCATGAGGCTGCGTCCACCATGCTTCACTGTAGGGATGGTATGGGCCTGGTGATTCAAACATGACATCCAGAATTAAATATTTCAGAGAATTTAGTTTCTCATGGTCTGAGAGTCCTTCTGGTGCTTTTTGGCAATCTCCAGGCAGGCTGCCATGTGCCGTTTATTGCAGATGGTGATGGTTGCTGCAGAGATGGTTGTCCTTTTAGAAGGTTCTCCTCAGAGTGACAGAGTGACCATTGGGTTCCTGGTCAACTCCCTGACTATGGCCCTTCTCCCCTGATCACTGAGTTTAGGTGGCTCGAGTCCTAGTGGTGTTGAAATCGTTCCACCTATGGATGAAGTCCCCACTGTCCCCACTACTGGGACCTTCAAAGCAGGAGAAATATTTCTTTCTCCTGTCTCAATTTCTATCAGTTTAGTTGAGCTGGGTCAGCTCGAGCTAGTGGTCCACTGCTGTTTTTTTTCAATAAACATTGGTAATTAATCATTTAATTATTTTAATGTGTGTATGCGGGAAGGAATTGGGGTCGAGGCTCCTGGAAAAAATGTCTCTACGTCTTCGTATGGATAACAACATTCGCTCCAACGGAGATCCATAGAGGACATGCAATTCCACTTTTTGGTTTTGTTTTCTCAAGATAGTAAATTGATTTCTAGAGTTAACAACTTATTACTTTGAGAAAACAACTTGTTATCTCAACAAAACAACTTGTGACTTTGAGATCATTTCTTTTAAAACCGATTTTGCTGGTTTGAGCTAACCTGCTTGCTACATACGGCATCATGGACGAACACATTCGTTATTGCTGTAATCAGGGGCTGACACAAGCAGAAATAGCATCGCGTTTTTTAGTGAGGGAGGAGAGGACATATGGGGTTGAATCTTTTAAAATCGCCTGCACCGTTCTTAGAAAGCACTGCGTTTAGTAACGTCGTAAATGTTGGGCTCGCATGAAATGGTGAGAAAATTAAGTCATGACCTTGCGATAACATCTTGTTATCTTGAGATACCAAAAAAAAAGTGCAATTGGGAAAACCTGGGAAGCCGGAAACCCATATTAGAGAAAAGTAATCTTGCAAATGGCGCACAGCTAGCTAATTTTTCTAACAACTGAAACACAGTTTGAGGGAAAGACAGTGCTCTCTGTTCAATACCAGCTTCTCCAATCGCCATCGCACTGCCAAGACAGCATTCTGAAAGTGAAAGTGAAGGGATTGTCACTGTGAAACCTCAGCACAGCACACGATGTCACAACGAAATGTGTCCTCTGCTTGCAACCATCACCCTTGGTGAGCAGTGTGCGGCCATGACAGGCGCCAGGCAGGGAGCGGTGTATGGGGACGGTATGCCCTATTCATCTGGCACAGAAAACAAGTAATTATGGGGCAGTGGTGGCCTAGCGGTTAAGGAAGCGGCCCCGTAATCAGAAGGTTGCCGGTTCGAATCCCGATCCGCACACACTGCTGCCCCGGGCGCCTGTCATGGCCGCCCATTGCTCACTCAGGGTGATGGGTTAACACAACGAAAACACTTAATAAATGTCAGAAGTCAATATAGTAGTGGTAGTAGCCTAGAGTGTAACACACTTGCCTTATGAACCAGAAGACCCAGGTTCAAACCCCACTTACTGCCATCATGTCCCTGAGCAAGACACTTAACCCTGAGTGTCTCCAGGGGGGGACTGTCCCTGTAACTACTGATTGTAAGTCGCTCTGGATAAGGGCATCTGGTAAATGCTCTAAATGTAAAATATCTGGGAAAACTGTAACATGTAAGGAATGTTGCTTTATATGCTAATATATAGCGCATCGTTCCTTACATGTTATATAGTATATATACTATACTACGCTACAGTGTTCAGTAGTAGCGGTGAAGTACTTATTGTACACTTTGTGTGCATTTTGGCACACTGGCAACAATGCGACAAGGACTTGATTAAGAAGCTTCCGCTGCGCGCCCTGTCACATGTGATTGCGAAATATCTGGCCCCAAAGCCGCAGCTTTCCGTATACGGAACACCTGCTGTCGGTGGGAATTGGGAGACAGATTAGGACTGGATGGGGTCCAGGGGTTGCTCCCATGCCAGAATGAAGTCAGGAATATTGTGGTTGGCCCACGTGTGCACGAGAACAGGAAAGAGTTCGGAATGCTCCCTTCCCGCACCGTTCCACTCATCCCTGCGCGGGAATCACGCACACCGAGTTTATAATGACATAATGGCCGCTCTCGCCGCGCGCCGCTGAAGAGCACTACAGCGGGGCAGGAGTGTCGTCATCTGTCCGATGCACTTCCCAAGATTTTTATTTTATGAATGGGGAAGAGCGGCTCTCGCAGTGTCCCCGCCGTCCGTCTCGCAAAGGACCCTAGGAAGCGAGGTGGGACAGTGTGCGCATGTGTGCATGCACACAGCCCATTCACCCCCCACATTCAAATCCAGATAGGTGCAAGAAATAATTATGGAATTCCGTGGAGATATCCAAGTGAGTTTAAACCTGAACTCTTATCACGCCGTAAAATGAAGTGCTGCTTTTTGGAGATTGCGTCTAATTGCTGTCCCTGGTTTTCTTGAAATTCTTCACTTTAGTCTCTGTCGCAGTTTACACGCTCTCTCCCTCTCCCCCCCTCTCTCTCCCTCTCCCCCTCTCTCTGCCTCTCTCTCTCTGTCTTAAGTATGATGGGGCTGGGAGAGCTAGGCCCTCACTCTCCATCCCTCAATCTCTCTCTCCTGCTCTCTCCCACTCTCTCTCTCTCTCTCTCTCTCTCTCTCTCTGGCTGGGAGAGCCAGACCCTTGCTCTCCATCTCTCCGTCTCTCTCTCTCTCTCTCTCTCTTAAGTATGATGGGGCTGGGAGAGCCAGACCCTCGCTCTCAGTCTCTCTCTCTCTCTCCCCCCTCTCTCTCTGTCTTAAGTATGATGGGGCTGGGAGAGCCAGGCCCTCGCTCTCAGTCTCTCTCTCTCTCTCCCCCCTCTCTCTCTCTCTCTCTCTCTCTCTCTCTGTCTTAAGTATGATGGGGCTGGGAGAGCCAGACCCTCGCTCTCAGTCTCTCTCTCTCTCTCCCCCCTCTCTCTCTCTCTCTCTCTCTCTCTGTCTTAAGTATGATGGGGCTGGGAGAGCCAGGCCCTCGCTCTCCATCCCTCCATCTCTCTCTCTCCTCCTCTCCTCCCCTCGCCCGGCGCATCGCGCTCGCCGCCGTCCTCTCGCTGGAAGAGGAGGAGGAGGAGGAGGAGGAGGAGGGGGGGGGGGAAATGGCGATGGGGGGATGCGGAGAGGAGGATCTCTCTCTCTCCCTCTCCCTCTCTTCTTCCTGGCCGTCACTAGGCCCCGTGAACAGGAGCGTCTGGTTTATATACAGGTACGGTGCGCTTTTTTTTTTTTTTTTTTGGTTCCGTCTGCCTCGCCGCTCCGGCGTCGGCCGGAGGAGAGACGGAGGGATGCTGAATGGATGGAGGGAGGGGAGAGAGTGATGCGTGGACGTGGCTGGAAACCTGCAGCGATTTAGAGCAACTGACAGATCGACAGACCGGGGGACGTGTTGCTGTGTGTGTGTGTGTGTGTGTGTGTGTGTGTGTGTGTGTGTGAGGCGGAGAGAGAGAGAGCGGAACATGCAGCGCCAGGCGCTTTAGCCGCTGTAGCATCTCCTGTGGCTTGGCGGATGAGCGTGCGAATTTCTCGCCCCCCCCACTCCCCTCTCTCTCTCTCCACGGCTGTATGCAGCGTCTGCCGTGGGCTGACAGCCACTGTACAGTCACGGCTGACGATCGCTGCTTTTATGACAGCGAGCATGCTAACACAGTGTGTGTGTGTGTGTGTGTGTGTGTGTGTGTGTGTGTGTGTGTGTGTGTTCTAGTCTGTTAGCCAGGGTTGAATGAGAGGGAAAATTATTAAACATGTACCGGTACCACCACTGTTCCTCTCTATCTGCATTACTGTGCATGTGTGTGTGTGTGTGTGTGTGTGTGTGTGTGATACTTTGCATGTTCTCCAGCGTCATGTGTTGTGCAGCCTGTGCTTGCGCACATGTGTAAGTGGGTGTGTCAGGGGAGGCGTGTGTGCCACATCAGGCTGTGAGAGTGTGTGTGTGTGTGTGTGTGTTTGATATTAGCTGTGTAGTGTAGTGTGTGCATCCTGTGTGCCCCAGAAGGTGGGTGCTGTGGACAGCAGCCACTTTAGGCGTGGAGAAGGAGGAGGAGGAGGAGGAAGGCACAGAGTATGAAGATGAGGTGATGAGGGAGAAAGATAACATTCTAAAGGTGAGCTGCAGCGTCCATCGCCTCCCCCCGCAGAGGGACCGCCGGAGAATGTGCCAGATGAGTGCGAAAGAGGCGAGTCGCGGAGCAGAAGGAGAACAGAGCGAGAGATGAACAGATGGAGGAGGTTGGGACCGGGTCCAGTTTACAGTGGGATTATCAGCGTGTGGGTACAGTACAGTACAACACCAACACCTGCCTGCCAGACACACTCTGTGACAGATGGAGACGCCATTTTTCCCAGGTGTCACGTGTGGCTCATGTTCACGAATGTCACTGCTTTTATGGCTACTGGACTTAAAGGAATAAACTGAGAGAAACAAGGAGTTACTGCCTGCGGGCTATCTATATGTTGGAGGGGAGAAACACCTTTTTTAAAGTGAAGTGATTGTCATTGTGATACACAGCACATGGTGCACACAGCGAAATGCATCCTCTGCTTTTAACCGTCACCCTTGGTGAGCATCCATGTCAGGCGCCCGGGGAGAAGTGTGTGGGGACGGTGCTTTGCTCAGTGGCACCTCAGTGGCACCTTCGTGAATCGGGATTCAATACGTCACATGAACTGCGTGAGCATGTTTCTGGATGAGTTTTTTTTTTAATCAGAAATGTATTGGTGCTGGCACGGTGGCCACCAAGTTTATTGTATTGAAAAATTTGATCATAAAGCACTGTGTGCTGATTGGTCAGCTTTTTATAATGCATTTGTCATGACTGGATGGACACGCTAGGTTGTGACCAACCTCAACTACCAGCCTGATCAGCACTCTTAACCCTTTGTAGCTTTTGGGTGGTCTGAAATGGAAGTCAGTACTAGGAGGGATGAAATCCATGTTTTATTTAATTAGCAAGTGCAACTATACAGTATATTATATGAATATGCAATATTCATATAATATAAAAACCCCAAAACATTCAAAAAGTGAAAGTAGCTTGAGTTTATAATGGTTTATAAAGCCATTAAAGGAATAAGGAGAGAAAGAAGCAAGATAAAGAACTAATGATAAAGTGAATGCAAGAAGTGTGGTGAATGGGGGCGGGGCCTATGTGAATGTTGGAGGGGGCGTGTCTTCACACCTTTGCTCTGTAGCGTCAGATGAATGTTTAAACTCAACCCGCGGTCGAGCCGGTGGAGCTGCTCACCGGTTCCCTCGCAGCCAGACTCCACTGACAGGCTGACAGCCCGAGTGGGGAGACGGGCGGATGGCTGAGTGTCTGACAGGGTCTCTGCTGGACTCGTCTCTCTCAGCCGAAACCGCTTGACCCCTCGGGCGAGGGGTAGTGCAGAGAACCTGTTTAAAAGGCGTCGGCCTGTGCTGGTTCTGACTTTTGACTCTCGGTCTTCCGAGCACTAGAACAGCAAGTCGCTCCCCGATCCTTTTGGAAAAGTTTGATGACACTGTCATCTCGCATAACCGTACGTCCTTCAGTTCACACGGCTGCTCTGATAATTCTACATGAAATTGTTACAATCATTTCGCTCTCCTTGAAAAAGAGGTGGAATGTGTTGCAATATGGCTGCCAAGCTCACACAGACAGCTCTCCCCAACATGCATTTCTACATATTAGCCTGGCTATTTCCTATTTCCAGATCTGTCCGTTGCTGGGGCAACCACCAACATCGTACTTACTGTGCCCATTGCATATATAAACATTACATATAGGGCTTGCAGGCGTGGGTTCTGGAACATGGCGGTGCGGGACAGACAGTGGACCCGCAGAATGCTGCAGATGGGGGGAGAATTTCCCCCTCATGTGTCACTTCTGCGTCGGAGATGGTGGATCGAAGCTGCTCGTGGACAGTTTACCGAAGCAAAATTACGTCATCGGCCAAGAATGCTCGCGCAGGGTCACCAAGGACTAACACCCAACAAACTTGCGTCCGCTCCACTCTACTTTCCTTTTATTTTCTGTTTTATTGCTTTAGAGACATAATACTGGTAGCTGGTTTTTAGCAGACATGGTCAGTATGGCCTTGGAGATGTAACATCATATAGATGTTTCTCCATTTAAATATTATTTTTACGCTTAGCAGGCATTAGGCTTGTTTGTGTTCTTTAACAAATGCACAGCATTAATCAGAATCCTTTATCATCCAATCTTTTGTGACCGGGACAGTCCCCCCCTGGAGACGCTCAGGGTTAAGTGTCTTGCTCAGGGACACGATGGTAGTAAGTGGGGTTTGAACCTGGGACATTGTGGACTCTGGTTCATATACAAGTGTGTCACCCACTGGGTACTACCCCCCTCTTCAGGCACAAGTTAATCTTACTAATGGCCTTATAAACCACGATCAACTTGTTTTAGTAGGAGGGCAGTTTAGTGTCAAATTACGTTTGAATGTGCCACTGAGCACCTTTACCTTTTTCGTAAAAAAACTTTTTCCACTCTTTACCATGATTTCTGTACTAGTTTTATATAAATTTATTTATTATGATTTCATTCAAGTAAACATAAGAAATGGTTAAAACAAATGTCATTTATTTTTTGTAATGGGCTCCAACTTTTGGTCTGCAGTGTAAGTCCAAAAGCATGGAAATGTGTGAACTGCGAACTACTGGTTGATGGTGCATAATTTGCAAATCTAGAAGATCTCTGCTTGTATTGGATTGCTGTACGTGTTTGCAGAAACAAATGATTGAATATACATTTTTCCACTCGTTCCCGCTTCAGCGTCACTTGCGTAGGTACTACACAGTTTTCCGCTTTCCTCACTCCTCGTCCCTCTTTCTCACTCACAGTGACTACATAATCAAGGAGAAGACGGTGCTGCTGCAGAAGAAAGACAATGAGGGCTTTGGCTTTGTGCTGAGAGGGGCCAAGGGTAAGAGAAGGTTTACAATCCCAGACGCACACACAGTCATCTCAGTCAAACTTGTTTGTGTAAAGAATTGTGGGATAGGCAGTTTTGCAAAGTATGCAGAGAAGGTGGAGATGGTCTCAACAGTATGCAAATGAGGGATGGGAATGTTTGGATCCTCTCCGAGCAGAATTCACTCCAGACCGAATCTTTTGTGCATCAGCTGGGTTTACTGTTTGTTCTTCAATGGACTCCGGCTCCATCTGTAGAAAGCATTTACTTCCTTTTCGCTCTGGCCGTGTGCAGCTCAAACACCCATAGAGGAGTTCACTCCCACCCCGGCCTTCCCCGCGCTGCAGTACCTGGAGTCTGTTGACGAGGGGGGCGTGGCCTGGAGAGCAGGCTTACGGATGGGAGACTTCCTTATCGAGGTGCGTGCGCTAGCTGCTGAATGATGGGAAACTGCCATGTTCTCTTCTTCTCTCCAACCCAGTAATCTTCCAGTTCCTCCGTCCTCTTCTGCTCACTGCAGGTCAATGGGCAGAACGTGGTGAAGGTCGGCCACCGCCAGGTGGTCAACATGATCAGGCAAGGTGGCAACAGCCTCATGGTCAAGGTTGTCATGGTGACCCGGAACCCAGACATGGAGGAGGGCTCCAGAAAGAAAAGTAAGAAATGTCATGAAATGGTCAGCAACATTATACCATCTGAAATTAGTTCTCGTTGGTCCAAATGAGGATGAATGTCAATAATGAGGCTGACGGGACCTTTCTCTCTCCACAGTCCCCCAGCAGAGCAAGAGGCTGAGCACGCCGGCCATCGCGCTGCGCTCCAAGTCCATGACCTCCGAGCTGGAGGAAATGGGTAAGACTCAACAAAGTGCTGGAAAGGAGGAAGAGCAGGGACACAAAGGGACTGAAAATGAAAATTCATTTTTTTGGCCTCGTTTGTGCCAAAATGACTAAGTACAAGGTTCCTAAATAGGCAGTTTTTTCTAATTAAGCAGTTTACAGGACTAAAGTGATACTTCATACTTTATATTATAAATTAATATAAATTATTAATATTAATTATACTGGAATTTAGCTGATTACATTACGACATTAGCTGAGCCTCGCAAGTCAGTTCCTTCGCCAGTTGTTCTTTTTAATGCACGCTGCCTGCGTTTCACCCAGGAGCAGCTTGTACAGTATAGCAAATATTGACCCGTAATGAGCGTAATCATTTAACAACGTACTGCTGCCTGGCTTATGAGTGCAGAGCCAGAGTGACAAATCAATTTTGGTCCGTGAGATTTCTACAGATTAACTGCTAATTATTTGACCAAAGCGTAATTTGACTAGTATTTCTTTCCCCGCAAGAGGTAAGTGGGCTTCGGCTGGAATATAAACTGTTTGTGATAAGTGGCACACTAAATATTATATAGGAGTTGGGAGGCAGCGGGAGTAGAGGGGCGTGGTCAGATTGCAGATGAGAGTCTGAACACGTTTCACTGTTCTTTCAGAGATTCCACACTGTCACTACCAGCACCCCCACTACAGGTAACCTGCCCCCCCCCCCTAAAAAAATTAAAACCCTTCACCCCTCCCTGTGTCCCGCTGAACCCCACCCACCACCCACTGAGCTTCAAACCCGCGGTCCCCCTTCCGTCACTCGCAACAAAGGAAGGCAAAGCAAGCGGCCCCCTCAAGTCCAGAGACCACAGAACCCACAGTCGCCAGAACCATATGTGTGTGCCTGCGTTGCCATGGCAACTCCTCCGTAGGGTAGGCGTCCCTGGAATGGGAGGCGGTGTGGCTGCGGTCAGTCTCTCTCTGGCAACGCGTCGAGCCGATGACAGTCGTGCCGAGAAGCGGCTTATGCAACTTCGTCGTCCGGGACGACGGCTGCCTTCATTACATACGTTCATCTGTGTCCCCCAACGCAGGGTGCAAGTGTCCGATTTCAGCCTCTGTGTGGAGTGCCCCGGAGCACGGTTCAGCAGTAAGACCCTTTTCCACCGTCACATACCCCTCACGCTGCTGGGCTCCCAGCTGACCGGCACGTGTGTGTGTGTGTGTGTGCGCGTGCACTTCCTGGATTATGACCCTCCCATGGTGGGATGATGCGTGTATGAGGCACTTGGGGTCAAGCACTTGTCTTCATGCACAACATTTCCTCCCAACGAGAATGAGCTGCATTTCTCGACGAACGGGATCTCCTCTGAAGCCTAAATTATGGATGGCCAATTGTCATTCTGTTATGAACAGATCCTTTACAACTGAATATCAGTCCCTCCAGGATTTTGCAGGTTTATTTGGAGATTTTTGTGGCCATAAAAGGCCTTCCTTCCCAGAAACTTATCAAAACAATTACCATGCCTGTTGTTATTTGCAACAAATTGCCATTGTGGTCATTGAAAAAATGTCATTTTTTTGTATAATTAACTCAAATCAAAGGTAGCTTGTTGATGTGGGAATAAATCAGCATGGTTTTTATTATTCTGAGCAGTTCCAGTTTAATCACGGGTAAAGTTTTAACAGCTCAATGCCAATATCTTGAGCCCATCGATGACTTTGCAATCATGACATCACAAATCCTGGAGGGAGTGACATATCTTGGTATTGGTGGATCATACTTAAACCTTCGTGTTAGTTCAGGTCGTGCAGTGCATGACAAAAGAATGTAAAGCTGTCTTTCTGCACACAACATGCAGTGACTTCTGTGCATTTGACACTCTGCGTCTGGTGCATGTGGGTATTTACAGATTAACAGTTATTATTTATAAAGATTTATAACACAGACTGTCAGTAATCCTCAACAAGGCTGCCTCTAGGCTACTGTCTCAGCAGACATCAGCTCTGTTAAACTCCCTGCTATTGGCCAAGCTTCCACCATTCTGTCAACCACAGAAACACCCACATCCCCTCACCGCAGCTACACCCCTCCGTCGTCCCTCTTTGACTGCCACACGGCATGACCCCACCCTCCCTGTGCCCTGGGACACACCCTCCCTGTGCAATCGTCACCTGTAAACTTGTGTTTACCTTAACCCTTACTATTTACACCGTCTGTGAACACGAGTTGACCTGAGCATGTGGACCACTTGCATCTAACAAACGCTAGTTCCAGCCTTCAGTACAATTTAATGCAATGCAGCATATTCAGATAATATATTCATTTGCATTCATGGCATTTATCCAGAGCGGCCTACAATCAGCAGTAGCTCCTCGTTGCCCACTAGGCTACCCACTAGCACCACCCTATTCCTCACACTCAGTGTGTACAAGCTGTCAGTACAACTGCTCCGATGCATACAATACTGCTATTATATATATATATATACCGCTAAGTAAAAAATGCACAGTTGCTATGAATCTTATGTTATTCATTTTGCCAGTTATTGCACTGTGCAAAGGTGTGACTTTCACAAATCGTTCTTCAGAATATGGAAATCTTGGATGCGTGTCCAAAAAGGGGGGAAAAAATTGCACTTTGATGTAACCTGATGTTGTGTTGCATTTTTCATTTAGAAATGGTTTCAGTGGTGAGAAATAGCCAAAGTTAAACTCACAGACTGTAAATGTGGCTTTTTTTTTTTTTTTTTGCGCTTGCATGTCACAGGAGTCACTGTGCATTAAGCGTGGCATCTCATTATTCCAAAACTGACAGCAGGAAATGCTTCTGAAAGGACCAGCATCAAAGGACCAGGTTGACTTACCACATGATGTTACCATGATTGTCGTTATCATATTGAAAAAATGAAAACATTTAATAACATTTAATAACATCAGCCCCGCCCTGCCCGAGAGTCAGTTTTCTTGCTATGGCCTTGAGCCCTGTTGTTGTGGCCACAGGTGTTGTGACAGCGCCGAGTAACTCCTGACAGGGAAGTCTCAGCCGAAGCCATATGCCTGCGGTGACACAGCGAACCCGCTCGCCGCTGGTGTCACAGCGGTGTCCCAGACCACAACCTCGTCGGAGAGAGAGAAACCACCTTTTAGGGGACAGTTTTTTTTTTCACTTCCAGTTGTTACCTCTGATGATTAGTCAATGCGCAGAACCCTCAAGGACTCTACGCCAACACACCCGAGTTCTCGACGCGCTTTGGAAACATTTCAGATGCAACCAAGGGCCCATCCGCCACAGTCAACAGCTTCAACACCCAGACGAGAAATTAGTCATCCTTAGTCATGTAAACAGCAGCACACACACGCTCAGTCACACTCGCCGGTGTCTCACAAGACCCCTGCCTGCACTCTTGTGTTCAATGCGTACGTAAATGTGCCCTGTGTTCTAACCACTAACACCGGTTAACCTTTCACCTTTCTCTGTCTCTTTCTTTTGTCCTTGCAGTGGACAGAGGTGAGATTTTTCTCTATGTTTTGCATGATTGTGTGTGTGTGTGAAGCGACGTAGCAATGCATCATCCTCATTTACAGGATGTGATGTAATAAAAGTCGGTTATAATGAACTGGGATGTGCAATGCACTAATTAGTGTGTTAAATGTCTTCAGCGGTGCATGCTATGTGAGAGCCGCAGGATCGGGCGGTGCCCCGGCAGTGACTGTCCTCTCTTATTCCCCGCAGCTGCTACCCCCTGGAAAAAAAAATCAGGTACGTCTGTCTGTCAGGAGGCTCACGGCCAGGTCAAGTTCAAGTCAAGAGCTCACAGATGGTCCCGCAGTATCATTGTGTCTTCGGGTGCGGAGTTAAGAATAGAGTAATGGGCAATGCATTATGGGGTGCGAGTAGCAGTGCCTGGCACTCTTTGATCCACCAGTGCAACACTTTATAAAGCCTACATATTCCGTCTTTTTCATAATGCACTGCCCTGCCAAAACATCACCGTGATTCATGTGGTTCAGCTTGACTGATGCAGTGAATACCTCCTTATTTCTGAAACAACCATGTTAGTCGTGGGAAAGATGTCACTGTGTTTCAGATTAATGGAGATCAGTGAAATATCTAAAATTTGGTTAGTTATTAAAACCTGGAAGGATAACAAAGAACCAAAGACCAATTTCAGAAAATGAAGTGATTTTAAAATAATGAACAATGAGGCATTTCTGGCACAAGAAATTGGTATTGGGAGTATTGGGACTAAGAAAGCCACTTCAGTGGCTAATTGGAAGAAAAGGCTTAGATTTGCTGTAAATGTTGGACTCTGCACCAATGGATAAAAGGTCATGTGGTTCCAGAACGATGGGCATGTACATTTTTTAACAGAAGCACACAACATGATGCACCCATCATGCATCCTGTTATTGGATGCGGCATTATGACCTAGGTTTGCTGAAGTTGGTCAGGTCTGGGTTCAGCAACATTATGTGGCTACCTAAACATATTGGTGCAGGGAGCATGAGGCTCACATTAATTGGTCTTGACCTTAACTCCTTTCAGAATCTTTAGGATGTTCTTGAAAAGACTTGCTGTGGTTCAACTCTCCCATCCTCAACACAAAAAGTTTGTTACATTACAGTAATAAAAAAAAGTTGTTACATTATGTACAGTACAGGCCAAATTTTTGGACACACCTTCTCATTCAATGTGTTTTCTTTATTTTCATGACGATTTACATTGGCAGATTCTCACTGAAGGCATCAAAACTATGAATGAACACATGTGGAGTTATGTACTTAACAAAAAGTGGAGACCTGGCCTCCACAGTCACCGGACCTGAACCCAGTCCAGATGGTTTGCGGTGAGCTGGACCGCAGAGTGAAGGCAAAGGGGCCAACAAGTGCTAAACACCTCTGGGAACTCCTTCAAGACTGTTGGAAAACCATTTGAGGTGACGACCTCTTGAAGCTCATCAGAGCAAAGGGTGGCTATTTTGAAGAAACTAGAATATAAAACATGTTTTTATGTTTTTCACCTTTTTTTGTTAAGTTTTGTTAACTCCACGTGTTCATTCATAGTTTTGATGCCTTCAGTGAGAATCTACCAACGTAAATGGTCATGAAAAGAAAGAAAACACATTGAATAAGACAGTGTGTCCATAATTTTGGCCTGTACTGTAAGTTGAAACAATGCCATGGTCCGTGAATGGAAGTAACGAGTTACATGTAACAGTGTTGTAACATTGTAATTGTATTCTGTGGTGGGCCCCGTAATCTGATTCCCGAGCCGCCAAGGTGCCACCAAGGTGCCACTGAGCAGAGTACCATCTCCACACACACTCCCCGGGTGCCTGTCATGGCTGCCCTCTGACATGTGATGATTACAATTTAAATATAGTATACAATATATATGTTGGAGCTGGACTGTATCCTGCCACCGAAATCCACCACGTAAGTGATTATGGGGCCGCTTTCTTTAGCGCTAAGCCACCACTGCCCCTGCTATATAAAAGGTAACACTGCCAGATTACAACATTTCTAAATGCTTAACAGTTAAGAGTATTCATTTGTGATTTACAAAAGTAATCAAAAAGTAATGTAATTAGCTGAAATGTAATTAATTGAAATAGTTACACCACCATTCCATTTTAAATAGGGTAATTTGTAATAATAACAAACTACATTTCCGGAGTAATCTTCCCTACACTGGCCATGGTGAATCACACTGGCGTGCGGTGATCAAAGCTAAAGGCAGTACGGTAAAATATTAGAGCACACTGCCTTTGTTTTTGCCGGGCAGTGTTTTATATTTACGGGTTACTTACTGATCGAAACTCCAGTGTGGTCACAATGGGTGGAACAGATATCTAATATCTATAATATAACCCTGTGCGTAATATATACAAACAAGATCAATTATTTGATGTCGATTCCATCAGGTTACTAGAGGAGGTTTTTTTGTGTGCTGACTGGTTTTCTTGCTTGCTTCTTTGCTGGCAGAGTTCGAGTCTTCGCAAGTTACAGAGAAGAAGAGGACAGTCTATCAGATGGCTTTGAGTAAGTGTCTTTCTGCATAGTAGCAGTTTTTGAGCATTCCAAGAAATTACAGTAGGGGCGAGAAGGTGAGGAACATTGTGTCACTTGTTCACTCTGTTGTAATAATTCCATAATGATTACATTTTTACCGTCATTTACTGAATTATGTACTGAATATGCATATGCTCTTGCTTGCTTGTTCACCCTCACATCTTGTTCATGTTTAAATGCATCCAATCGTGGTGAAACACCAGTAACAGCAAAACAAATATGCAAATCAAGGCATTTACATACATTAAATATTCAAGGTATCATAAAACTAACTCACTTTCAATAACCACTTAATCCACATTAGGTTGCCAGGACCTGTAATTTTGATGCAATTTTGTATAAAGATGTGCGATGGCGGGGTGCAGACTCACCCTCACTGCCCCCTACTGTCCTCTCAGATAAACTGGATGAAATTTTGGCCGCAGCTCAACAGACAATCAGCACCAATGAAGCGCCAGGGGCTCGGGGTCAGGGGCCAAAGAGGGAACGGGGTCGCAGCTTTTACGGCAACGAGGTATTCTGCGCGTTACTGTGTGTGTGTGTATCTGTTGATGTGCGATTCCAAGGTCCCGACCAGACTCAACTAGACCCACATTTGGAGCTGATGCTGTGGCAGTATGACATATGGCTGTTAAATCTTGACGCATCGGGAGGCTTTTTCCCCAGTTTGGATTCACACTTTCTCACTCTGTCTTGTGCGAGTGCATGAGTGTTGAGCGTTAATCTCCACCACCAGGGGCGCAAACTTCCATGTTGCTTAATTAGGTTAACCAAGCCTCACTTATTTAGCTTGTGGTTAATCAAAGAGTCTTAAAGCTGTCGTGGATAAATCGACATTGTCTCCTTTTTCGCCGTCTCTCATCCAGCCAAATTACGACCAGTCAGGAGCAGGGGTTATGCCATCAGGTCCAGGGCTGGGCTACGACCGCAGCCACGCGCCTCCTCATGGTATGCTGCGACAGAAGTCCATCGGTGAGGCTGTCTGTCCCTCTTACTGCCTGTCTGTCTCTCTTTCTGTCATACACTTTTAGCGTCTCTCTTATCTCATTAAAATAATACTTGCTCAAGTAACGGAAGCGTTGATTGAGCCTCTGTCACAGGGACTAGCAGGTAAGGAAACTGGCCCGTAGTTGGAAGGTTGTCGGTTCAAATGCCGAACCACCAAGGTGCCACTGAGCAAAGCAGCGTCCCCACACACTGCTCCCCGGGCGCCGGTCATGGCTGCCCACTGCTCACCAAGGTGATGGTTAAATACAGAGGACACATTTCGTTCTGTCACCATGTGCTGTGCTGCAGTGTCTCACAATCACTTCACTTTCACACGTTTCCACTGAAATTCAATTTTAACAAATAGAAAACAGGAAACAAGTGGTATTTCAGGAGATTAAGGCAAAATTCACATTTACAAGTCACACAACATACTGCAAAGAGTCCTGTGACATTTTAAAATTTGGCTTTATGCTTACTGGTTAAGTGGCTGCCTTGGCTATGATGAAGCAGCTGTGAAGAGAGGTGAAAAGAGTTGCATTGCTCATGAACCGTAGTTTCAGACCATCCATTGTCATGATTCTTGAATGTCTAATCACAAGAGGCATAAAATGAATAGATTCACTTTTATCAAAATTTTGGAGGCATTACTTTATTTTGCACAAATCTGTAATGGTAAGGTGCCTGGTGTGTTTGTGCATGTTCTGTATGTATATTTAGTGTTTACACAAGTGTCACAGTGGGATTGAACACACCCAAGTGCAGTGCAAACAGCACAGTGTAGTTGCATTAATGATGGTGACTGAGAGTGTGTGGCTGGGTTGAATCCGTTTCTAGAGAGACTTTCGGCTGGCGTGTTCATCAGATCATGGAGGGAATCAGACAGACAGACAGATAGTTCCACACATGCAAACTTGAACTGATGAGGGTAAAATGTTGTATACGTTGTATACGTATATAATATTGAAACTAATCTATAAGATTTAAATTGCACAAACTATTACAGTAAAATTGTTAATTAGTAAAAGTATATGTTATGTGGCAGTCATTCAATGCGCTTGATTTTTATGTATTTGTTTTTTTGCATTATGACACAATTAGTTTGCAAGGATGACATGGAATGAAATATACGTTTTCTTGAAGCATATGGGTAGACTTATTATATATAGAGACTGTGGTAATTTCAGCCATCATTCTTTAGAGATGACATGTTTTATAATTTTGCACGAAATTGCTGGCGTTGGCTGTTCATTTTATGCATTTAAGTCTGCATCTGCATTAAATAATGGTGTAGTGTGACAAATACTGCCCCCTAGCGGTGTGAGGGATTATTAATCACGCAGCACTTGCCAGTGGAGGTGAGCATCTTTGCCCAATCCTGACGGGGACCAACATCTTACAGTCGGGTTTGGGCTTAATTTCTATCATTTTACATGGGCTCGGGCCCGGCTAGTGCAGTAAATGAGCGGTCAGGTAGTACGTTTGGATTAGCAAAAGAAAGATGTGAAAATGTATTCTGAGGAGGTGAAACGGAGCAAACGAAAGCAACGTCTGAGGTGTGGAAAAGTTTTGAATATATGAAAAACTATGAATAAATTATGCTCAAAAATGTTTACAGCTTTACTTTTCAGCAAGGCATGAAAACACACATCAGACCCCATTCAAACCCCACTTACTACCATCGTGTCCCTGAGCAAGACACTTAACCACGCTTGAGACCCTGTCTCTGGCTGAAAAGATGTTAAAAGTTATCTAATGCTCATCACTTGATTCTTTTTTACTTAGGAGTTCCTGAGGAGGAGAAGCAGTTCCTGCACCCACCTGCTATGAAGTTTGCGCGCAGCCTGTCTGTTCCTGGACCCGATGACATCCCCCCTCCTCCTACAACGGCCCCGCCCGATCCCCCCTTCTCATCTGCTCCCCCCTTGGGCTGGAGGGGTAAAGCGTCTCAGCAGTCGTCAGCAGTGTCCGTGTCCCAGTCCACCAGCACCTCCGCCCACTACCAGCTATTCCAGCAGCAGGGCCACTTCACCCATAGCGTGAGAGAGAGGGGTGGAGGAGCTGCCCAAACGGGGCCAGGTGGAACGGAACATGGGTCCTCGTCCTATGCCCAACAAGCCCCCGCCAGGACCGCCTCACGAAAAGTAGGGGGTTATCCTGGGGAAACTTCAACTGGGGCAGGCGCTGGAGGTGCAGGCGGCCCTAAATCTGCAGGTTTAAGGAGGGGTTACAGTAATGCCATACCACCCACGAGTATCGCTACGGTAACACCACAGCCACAGATACAGCCGTCCCAGGGCCAAATGTCCCGACCTGGAGATCAGCGTGTAGGGGCAGGGTCGGCATCCGCAGGGCAGGGTGGGGTGAGTGGTGTAGCTAAAGCTGGGGCTCGGCGAGGGAAGGGACCCCTGGTTAAACAGTCCAAAGTGGAGGACCTTCGGCAGGGCCAGCTAGGCACGCTAGGCGGGAAGGACTCGGTGGAGAAAAGCTCCATCCCCATCCCCACAATTATTGTCAAAGCGCCCTCCACCAGCAGCAGCGGGCGTAGCAGCCAGGGCAGCAGCGTGGAGGCTGAGCCCCCTCCATCCACTGGGGGAGAGGGAGACGTCTCCAAACCGCCGCCAGGGGGCCAGCCTCTGCCTGCTCCACCCATAACTCCGCCCGCTCCCCCTTCCATCCCCGCCCCGCCGCCCCCGTCCCTGCCATCCATTCGCGCCCAGGACAGCCTGGACTTCACCAGCCAGTTCGGGGCCGCCATTGTAGGGGCCGCGCGCCGGGACCGCGAGCGCTTCCACGAGGCTCGGAGGAAGAGTGCCTCCTTCTTCCTGTCCGCCGAAGAGGACCTGCCAGGAGGAGGTGGAGGCGGAGGAACAGGCGGTGGGAGGAGCCCGCAACAACAGCAGCCCCTGAGCTCCCAGCCCGGCGTCCCGTCCCCTCGGCTCCGCCCGTCTAAGTCCATTGACGAGGGCATGTTCTCTGGTGACACCTTCATCCACCACACCCGCAGCATGCCCCCTGCCTTCGGACTGCCGGAGTACTCCTCCCCTCTGCCACCAGCAGGCGACTACCAACCGAAGTCGGTGCCGGCAGAGTTTTACGGAAGCAGCGCGCGGCAGCAGCAGCAGCAGCAGCAGCAGCAACAAGCCACCACCTTCATTCATCCACTGACAGGGAAAGTTCTGGACCCGTCTTCACCCCTGGGCCTGGCCCTGGCAGCTCGGGAACGGGCGCTGAAGGACGATGGCCGCCTACGGCGAGAGCGAGGCGGGGCTGAGCACCATTTCGCCCGGCAGATGACCACAGTTGGTGCTTTCCCTTCGTCTGGCGCAGCCCCGTCACACCACGCGTCGTCCCTCCTCTCCTCACTGGTCACGCCCTCCTCCTCCTCTGTCCAGTCCGGCACGTCCTCCTACCTGGCCACTTCATCGTCTTTAGCTGCCACCACCACCTCCACGCGTCCACCGTCCCCCAGAATCCTCAGGGGCTCCGGATGGGGTGATGAAGGAGCTGGAGGGGAACGGGACCGAGAGACAGGCGGAGGATCCGGTGCAGGTGCAGCGCCATCTAGGGAGGGCTTGAGGGTTCGCTTCTCCGAGGACAAGACAGTCCACACACACCACTACCAGTCCCAGCAGCAGTACCACGCGAGCTACAAGGAACGCGAGCGGGAGCGGCAGAGAGAAAGGTCCCAAGAGCGGGAGCGGGACGCGGAGCGCTCTCGGTCGCAGACGCCACCCTCCCAGCAGCCCCGGCGCCCGTCCTTCCTGCGAATGGAGAGCGAGGCCGGCTCCTACATCATTACTCCTCCGTCCCCCCCGTCCACTGCGGCACCGACACATCCGCCCACTGGCAGCGGTGGCAGCATGGGGCTGATGGTCTTGCCCCCGCCGGCACCGTCTGTGGATGCCGACGATGAGTTTGTGTTTGTGGACCCTCTTCCACCGCCACTGGAATTCGCCAACAGCTTTGACCGGGGCCTGACCGGCACTGGCGTGGCATCCTATGCCAGTCTTGTGTCGAACAGCATGGCATCCAGACAGCATCGTCCCCAACCGCCTCCACCCCCTCCACCACCTCCACCTCCTCCACCCTCCCAAAAAGAGGCCTTCATCATGGCCGGCTACCCCGCGCACACACCCTTACCCTCCCCTCAGGCGGGAGACTCCACAGCCTCCAGCCTCACGTCGTATGACAGCGAGGTGGCCAACCTCACCCAGTCAGCTCCGTCACCTTCATCACCCCATCAACTACCTTCTCACTCTCCGTCTTCAGCTGCCACCTCCTCCGGCCTACAACCATCAGGCCCACCGCCGCCACCATCTGTCTCCCCTCCGCCACCGCCGACCTCCACCTCCTATCACCACCGTCCCTTCAGCCTTGCCCAGACGCACCACCTCTATAACAGCACACACGTAGCCGGCCGCGCCTCTTCTCCAACACCTCCGCCTCTCCCTGGTACCACAGTACCCCCGCCTCCGGCCTACCGAGGTCATCAGCCGTCTTCATCGTCCTCTCTCGCTGTGTCAAGTGCCACCGCCTCTGCCCCCCACCGAGGAGCTACCACTGTGGCCAACAGCAACGCTGTCACCTCCATCACCATGGCGACAAGTGTCATGCCCTCGACCGGCCCCTCCGCGTCGCAGCAGCACCCTTCCGAGCGCACCGCCACGGTCTCCACAGTGGCCACCGGGGGCGTCCGCAGGGTGGGGGACCACCGCACGCCTCCCGCTTCGCTGACCTCCAAGAGTGGCGAGTCCCAGGAGACAGTGGTGGACTCGGGCATCGAGGAGCTGGACAGCCGCAGCAGCAGCGACCACCACCTGGACAGCATCCTGGCCCTGAGCCGCGATCGCATGGAGCGGGGCGCCGAGATCGACCGGGCCGGGGTGGACCTGCTGGAGTCCTACATGAGCTACTTGGACGGACAGACCTTCGACATGCATAACGCTAAAGCGGCCCCCCCCGGCTCGTCTGCGGTGACGTCAGTCGCGTCCACTTACCCCAAAACACAGCGCTTCCGCGAGGGCGGCCGCACGGCCAATCTGCAGCGGCAGACGAGCACCGCGCCGCCCGCCTACCACCGCAGGCGAGAGCGCGAGGAGGAGGAAGATGAGGAAGACGACGCCGAAGACAGGGAGGAGCCGGACAGCTGCAGGGCCAGGGAAAGCCGCCAATCCATGCTGTACTACGAGCGGCCGCGCACGCCCGAGATGAAGTCGCTGCTGGTCGAGGGGGTGCAGGCGGGGGACATCGGGGGACAGATGTACCTGGAGGGCCGTAAGCTGCACGCCCCCATGTCCAGCATGAAGGCCAGCATCATCAGTGAACTGAACACCAAACTGCAGCAGCGGGGGAAGAGCACAGAGAGCTGGAGCAGCCAGAGAGCTCTCAGCAGACACAGGTGAGTGTGTCTGTGTGTGTGTGTGTGTGTGTGTGTGTGTCTGAAATGACACTTGCATACAGTCACGCCAGAGGCCATACTTTCCTGGAGCTTGTGTGACCTCATACCTGAATTCGGGATCCAGCTTTGTGCGTGCAGTGTTTACCTGCTCTCCCCACGTTCTTCTCCAGCTTTCTCCTGCCACCCAAAGGCATGCTGGGTGGTAGTAGCCTAGTGGGCTACACACTCGCATATGAACCAGAAGACCCAGGTTCAAACCCCACTTACTACCATTGTCTCCCTGAGCAAGACACTTAACCCCGAGTGTCTCCAGGGGCGGACTGTCCCTGTAACTACTGATTGTAAGTCGCTCTGGATAAGGGCGTCTGGTAAATGCCGTAAATGTAAATGGATGAAATATCTAACGATCTGGTAGTTAGCTCCTCCTCGCCAACATGCATACATCTGCTAAGCAGTGCTTCCTTGTTTCTGGCGCCATCACCCAAAAGACATTGCCAGACATGCCATGTGCGCTGGGAAAATATGGCCATAGATGTGTCTAGATGTCTGCCATTCAGTTCGTACACGTTTTGTGTGGCCTTTGTAGTGGTTAGAATTCTAATTTAAAGACATCACAGAGCTCACCAAGTTTCTAGACATTGTGGTACCACCTACAAGGCAATCCTTTATACAAGCCCCTTGTAGATGAGTTTCAGTTTCGAAAACATACATTAGTGTTCAGTATTTAGTTGCGAGTGTGTATAGTGTTTCAACACGCTAGTGCAGCACAAGTAAAAATAGGTATTTTGTGCCGCATGGGAGAGAACAGGCGCTCTGCACTACATGCTATTTACAGCAGTTATTCCGCCAGGATTTAGAATTAATTGGTCAAATCATCTGGCTCACTTTAGCCAACTTTGAGAAACATTTTTCAGTTGTTTATGATTGCTTGGTATTGGCCTAGTGTTCATCAGCCTGACCTGACAAATCAACATCAGCCCCTTCCAATCGGCCCACTGCCAGATTAGACTCACTAAACAGTTCCTGTGTTGCTGTTAATGTGTGTTTCCATGTTAGATGAACAGTTTTGCCATTTTCAGCCTGTCCCTGGTTTAAAATTTAAAATAAGTTTAGGCTGCAGGACAACACGAGAGTCAGCGCATGGGCCAGTCTGAGGGAGATGCCATGTACATCTCCAGATAAACAGCAAATAAGCTTTCTGGCAAACCCTTCATTATCTAAGTTCTGGCTTGTTTGTGGTCAGTGTCGCATAAGAAAGCACCACCACTTTCCGCATATTCGTTTGGATGGCATTCGTGTTTTTTTTTCTGTAAAAATGCTGTCGTTTTAGTCCAACCTCCAACCTGACCTATAACCCCAAATGCGTCCTACATACATCAATGGTGGATAACATGTTCTGCTGCAGCTGCAGAACCTCATAAAGCATTTGAGAAATCCCCTCTACAGTGTACATTTCTAATTATAAAGGCAAGGCTGGAGACCGTGGAGGACTGTGGAAGAGAACTAGATGCCCAACAAGGAGACCGGGGAGTTACAGCGCCCCTTACAGATAGAGGAGTCCAGCGTCTGGACCGTTCTGTCCATCTACGTGTTAATCTTACCATGTGGATGTATGTTTTTTAGAAACGAAAACCCATTTCAAAGGAAAGTTTTCTCGTGTCGATGGGACCAAGGGCTATAGAACTCAAATTGCCCCCCTTTCAATTGTCTAGTCTTGGGTACTGAGCTTCTGAGGGCGGGGTTTGTTCTCGCCAAGGGCACCAAACAGGCTGGGACCGCCCCTTTCTATGACATCACTGACTGAGGAGCAGTATTTTTAGCGGCTCGTTAACTTTCAATTGGAATGTGGTGCATAAATAGAAGAGCGAAAATATCTATACCATTGTACTAGTATTGATCCAATACTGATACCAACTTGGTATTGATAGAATCGATATTTAGGATCAATCCACATATCCCTAATAACCACAAGGGATGATGTGCGCCTCATTTGCAAAATATGTACAAAGCTGTTGTCTCTTATCGTAACGGAGTTGTATCAATAAAAAGACTCCCCTTCCTTGCTTGTATACTAAAACAAGGAAAGCAGTCCAATTAAATGTTCCAGTAAATGTTCCATGTTCCAGTTCTAGTTCAAGAAATTGTTCTTCTACATTTCTGAGCCATGTACAGTACAGGCCAAAAGTTTGGACATGCCTTCTCATTCAATGTGTTTTCTTTATTTTCATGACCATTTACGTTGGTAGATTCTCACTGAAGGCATCAAAACTATGAATGAACACATGTGGAGTTATGTACTTAACAAAAAAAGGTGAAATAACTAAAAACACGTTTTATATTCTAGTTTCTTTGCTCTGATTACTGCTTTGCACACTCTTGGCATTCTCTCGATGAGCTTCAAGAGGTTCTCACCTCAAATGCTTTTCCAACAGTCTTGAAGGAGTTCCCAGAGGTGTTTAGCACTTGTTGGCCCCTTTGCCTTCACTCTGCGGTCCAGCTCACCCCAAACCATCTCGACTGGGTCTCCACTTTTTGTTAAGTACAGAACTCCACATGTGTTCATTCATAGTTTTGATGCCTTCAGTGAGAATCTATCAACGTAAATGGTCATGAAAACACATTGAACAAGAAGGTGTCCAAACCTTTGGCCTGTACTGCATGTCATTGTACTAGAATACAGGTTTGGGCTGAAATGGTTTTGTATGTTGCTTTACTGTGTTCTGTGTGGCTTGTGTTTAAACTCTTTTCTTGTGTCCTCTGGCTTAAATCATCCTCGTGTGTGTGTCACGCCACAGATACAGGTAATGTCAAACCACAACACAGCTCACCCTACGCCCCTCTAACAAATGTCAGCCTCACACTGTCTAACTCTCCTCTCTTCTCACCACAGGTTCTCTGAAGACACCACCGCAGCGCTTAGCCCTCCATCTGTACGTTCCCCATCACCATCCCCAATTCATCACTCCCAACCTAGCCTCGCCCCATCTCCAACTCCTCCACAACCTTCACTATACTCCAACTGGGCACGTTCGTCATCGCCCCAGCCTCCGGCAAGTAGCCCCCAGGCCCCGCCTCCACCTGCACGCTCCCACTCTCCCATCTCACCTTCCGCCTACTCGCCGTACCCAACCTCACCCAAGCACCGGCCTGTGTACCGCACCAAAGCCCTGGAGTTCCAGTTCATTCCCAGTCGGGAGTCGCGCAAAGCTGATTCCCACCAGCGCCGCCGGGCACCGAGCCCACTCATCTCTCCCACCGACCGGCCCAAACTTGGTCCCCCGCGGCCCTCGTCCCTCCCCATCCTCCCCACCAGCCCGCTTTACAGCAGCCTGTACGACCTGAGGGGCTCCATCACACCACCGTCCCCTGCCAACCCGCTGGGGGATCCGTACTTCTCCCCGTCGCCACCCCTGTTCGCTCCGTCAGGAGCCCCGCCCCCTCCCAACGCCTCGCTGGTGGTTTCCCGTTCGCTCTCACCCACGCACTTCCTGTCGGGGACCTCGTCACCACCACTGCACCCCATCCCCCCACCAACCTGCCTCAGCTACCCCCACCTGCCTCCTCCCTCGCCCTCCAAGCCATTCGTTTCCAAGCCCCTGCCCTACTGGACCAAGTACGACGTGGCCGACTGGCTGGGCTACCTGAACCTGGGCGAGCACCGCGAGCGCTTCCTGGACAACGAGATCGACGGCACCCACCTGCCCTCTCTCACCAAGGAGGACTTCCTGGACCTGGGCGTGACGCGCGTGGGACACCGCATGAACATAGAGCGAGCGCTGCGGCGCGTCATGGACAGGTGAGACAGACAGACACATTTTCAGATGGAGTTCAGAATGATGACCAGACATGCAACCCTGCGTCTGCTGTTTCCCCCCCCCCCCCCCCCCCCCCGAAGGCTCTCCAGTAGCCCGTTCCCTGTTTCTGCTCTCTCTCCCCGCGATGGACGGACAGACAGGAGGAGGGACGAGGGGACGAGGAGCTGAAAGAGATGTTTGGTAGAGAGAGAGAGAGCGACAGGGAGGGGACAGAGGGAGAACGAGGAAGAGGAGGCTCCACCGCCGCCGCTGCTGCTATTAAAGACGACACTGAGGCACCATGGCGAAGGAACAGGATGGATTAAGGGCTGAAAATAATGAAGAAATATGCCCAGGGTAACACCTCACACAGACACACGCTCACACACCACACACACCAGGAGAAGTTGCTAGGACAATGAACCTTGACCAACGAGCCAAAAATAATCATAAGTTCTTCAGGTTCCTCTGTATTTGATACTCAGTAAGGAATTAAAAAGTGAAAGAGTGAAGGAAGTTATATATTTATTTCCTCTTGTTCTCCTTACCGTGCTTGAGTTAAAACACTTTCGTCACACATGTACGGCCAGCTGTAAAAGTGGCTTTTGACTGGAGAGAAAGGATTGGCTCAGCGTTGATTTCTTTCGGGCGTGTTCGATTTTTGCATGCACTGTAAATGTGTAAAACCCCACTGTATTGTTCGAAGTACCCGAGGCCCAGGCGAACGTTAGAACCACGTACGGAACATATGTTGCTCGGCGCGGGTGGCAGCCGGCAGGGAAACGGCAGCATTTTAAAATGCCCGCCGTTCACGATTGGTTATATGTACATATACAGACTGGTCACTGTATTACAAACCCGTAGCAAAAACAAGTGCCCAGACCAACGAACACACGCACACACTCACACACACACACTTATTACAATGTACAGCCAGACACACACATGCACACACACACTTTTATTTATATTAGGAACAATGGGACACCTTGGGAATTCTATGTACGATCAAAAAAACTATAATGATATCAGAAAGAAAAAAATCTGAGTATATAAATATATATAAATATATCAGAGTATATATATATATATATATGAGAATTAACCACATTTTTATGAAAGACTCTCCAAGAACTGAACCGACCGCTACACCAACGAGCCAATGTGCGCAAGGGTCCCGAACCCCCCCAAGCGGGAATGGAAAGAGGGAGGGAGGATGGCAAAAGAGTGAAAACTGCCTAATCCTTCTCTTTTGATCCCCGGCTCCCTCTTCCAAAAAGGTATTCCTTCAGCGGGGAGCATGGCATGGGACAAAATCGGCGGGAAAGGCGCTTACATCTGTTTTATTACAACGATTGTTCTTACGACAATTTTTAACTTTAAATGGGTCTGGAATACTGAATATTGCTATAAAGAGTATTGTTAATGTTGTTCAACTCATCGTCCTTGCTGTTATCAGCCCTGGTTTGGAGGCGGAGTCTCTTTTCTATTGAACGGACATTTGAACGATGGCATTTATGGTTCATTAAAGTAAAAAATATATATAAAATATATATATATATATATATATAGCAGCCACCTCTTTTTTATTTTTGTAAATGCAGTGACTATCATTGATGAGAATGTGAAAAAAGAACATTATGCAGTGCAAGTTTTTTGGCATGTTCTGGAACTTTCTGTGTGCGGTATGTGACGTCATCGTCGGAACAGAGCAACAAGCTCCGCCCCCACCCCTTCCCCTCTTCACTCTGCTGTAATTGATACAAAGGGCTCTTCCATCATTTCCCAGCGTCCTTCTGTACCTTCCCCATCTTCATTTCAGCCATTTCAGCGCTTTCTCCCTCACACCAAAAGAGAAAAAAAAAACTTTTTTAAGACATTATTCTTCATCTCCGGGGGGAAGTGGAACAGTTATTGACTATGTGTAGTATTGATAACAGTAAGGACAATGAAATAAATGATCTTAAATATGGTTTGAGGTATTTAAAAAAAGAAAAAGAAGTTCTAAACAATCTCTGTCTTCCAAATAATGTTTAAGACGAAGAAAAAGGTACAGTTTGTTTGATTATTTGGAATGCTTTCTACACACGGCCTTAGTGGCGTTCCACAGGGCTGGACCTGTCCATCCGCTGGATAACCCAAGCCAAAATATCAGAGCTGTCCAGTAGGAACGGCCGTTACCTCTTCTCCTATTGGACGATTGTGACCTTTTTGCCTTGTCCAGCCATCAACAGGTCCTGCTGTGTGAAATGCCCCGCCCAGCTGTCTCATGTCTCTGCGCTGCTCTGGTATTGCTGCCACATGCCACGTGTACCGACCCGACCTTTACTACCCACTGCCACTTCGCCGGCCGCAGGGTGGCATTTGCCAAGCGCCTTGCTGCTCCATTCCACTGTGAAGCTACCGCATCAGCCCCCGACAACACACCGCTGCGCTCGCCACCATTGACCAACGTGACCTTTCACCTTTACGTTCTGCAAGTCGAGGACAGTTCCCAACAGGAAACACATCAAAAAGTGACAAAAATGTGAAGTGATGCACATGGCCAAGATGTGTAGAAAGCATTTGTATGTTTGTTTCCTTTAAGAGAATCTTTTAAAGAAAAGATATTTAAAGAATATATATGTATATGTGATCCACATATACACATTCATATACACATATATAAATGAACCATAAATGTTTTAAGATATGAATACAAATTAGAATTATAATAAAGATGCAGGAACTGCGTGTGTTGTGATTATTCCAGCCTATTGAAAAAGTCCAGGTTTTAAAAACATAAAAAAAAAAAAAAAAAAACTTGTCCGTTAAACCATTGTAAACTGTATAGTATGTCTCTCATTATGAGGATCATTGTAGAATGAGTCCTAATCATTTTTCAGGCTGGTTTGAAATGGAATCTAGAACATAAGGCCCAAAAAAAAAAAAAAAAAAAAAAAAAACTCTAGGTGTGCACTGATACATTTTACTAATACCAAACTTGTGTCAGAAATGTATTTATATATATTTTTTTTTTTTTTTTTTTTTTTTGATGGCTCAATAAAAAGGTTCACTAACAAGATTTAACTTGGGGAAGGGGGGGGGGGGTAGAGAGAGGGGAGAAAGAAAGGGGGAAGAAAAAAAAAAAAAAAAAAAAAAAAAACTCAATTTAGATACTTTATTAGTCACATTCAGATTTTACATAAATCAACGTGTATACATTAAAAAAATTAAACTTCTAATTCCGCATAGTTTGGAAACGGTCTGAGGCGCCGATGGAGGAATCCACGAAGCAGACTGCGCCACGTACACGGCCCTGTAAAAGAAGCAGCCGTTTTAGGGAGAGAGACCACGCTAACAAAGTCCACGTAAAAAGGTGTAAAACACGCCAGACTCAGACTCCGCCATGTCAAGAGCGGAGCAGCACGTAGTCTTCACAGAATCTCGGAGCCCAGTGCTAACACATCACAGCGAGTCGTGTTTGTAGTCATGGCTGCTTTTAACGTAAAAATAAGAAAAACTCACCTCGGAGGAGAATGCAGTTATAAAATCAGCATCTGTAATAAAAAAAAAAATAAAACAAACACCTTTACACCCAAGACAAATAAGCAGTCTGGTCCCCCCCCCCCCCACGTGGGACCGGCAGGTTGCGCACAGAGCGAATTTAAGTTACAACAAGGACAGATTTAAAAATGATCATTCTGCGCCTGATGCGGAGCTACAGTGTTGGTTAAAATGTATAATTTAAAAACTCGCCATACCTTCTGACAAAACACCATCTTCGCAGGACACGCCGATTGAGACCGACCCCGGCTACACGCGGCTGTATTTATACCTGGAAGGACCCCTTAGAGGTGTCTTTCACGAACGCCTGTTTTTATTTTATTTTATTTTAATTCCTTTAACGACATTCGACCGTTAACCAGTGTTATCTTATGCCTTAGATAAGGGAGAATATTGTAATTGTAAAATTTTGCTCTCTGCTAATTAGATTTGGTTTGGGTCACGTGTGAGTCGTCGGACCTCGACGCCTCGGGACGTTTGCGACATTTTCTCATGTATTGCGGCAGTGCGGATTTATTTCCATACAGCCGCATGAAGTAACTTTTACAAACTTTATACACGTTTAAAGAATGTGGGAGAATGTTCATCCCGTGACCTAAAACGACCATTCTTTCCATGTAGATCTTAATAGCTAAACGTTTTTTGCTGGTATGTGGATAAGATGTTAAACACCACAAAATATGTAGTCAGAATAAAAAAATGGAGTAGTCGTTTATTCAATAAAAATGGTGAAAAATGAATAAACCTTATCAATAATTACATGTGGTGTTTTATAGAAGACAGCGAGTGTAAATTACAAGAATATGAGATGATGCATTGCCAATAATTTAATTTATTAATAAACTACATTTCAAGTGTAATAAAATGAATAAAAAATTGTGCCTTTATGATTATACAGCGTAAGTAGTTTGAAAAGATGGCATATTCCTATAGTGCATAAAAATCTCTAACAACCTTCGCCCTGGTGACAGAAGTTTCCAAATATTACGCCCCAGAGGGTCAATGACCTTATGGCAGTTTAGGGTTTGGGAATGTTAGCGGAATGCTGTTGGGAGAAAAATCTCTGTAATTACGGCCAAGGGTGTGGTCGTTTTGTTTAAGCCTCCTGAATACAGACAGAAGCCAAAGAGCGGCGTTGGGGTCAGAGAGAATGTGGTGTTTCGATTGGTGTGTGTGTGTGTGTGTGTGTGTGTGTTTCCGTGCAGAATTGTGGCCAGCTGTGCTCCGCCCAGGCCCGTTTTTAAGTTCGAGTAAAAGTTACTCTACGTGCCGCGTCCGGCCTCGAAAGGTCAACGCACTTTCATTAGCAGGCCGCCGACACAGATAGAGCCCGAGTGATGGAACGCTGGGGAGGGGGAGTCCAGCAGCCGAGGAGAGCAGCTTCCTGCAGCTGTTTTCGGCGGGTTCCAGAAAGTGGGAGGGTGAACAGGCACAGGGCGAGCGAGAGAGAGAGAGAGAGAGAGAGAGAGAGAGGGCGACACCTCACCAAACACTGACAGCGGGCCAAAGAGAGGGAAACAAGAGAAAAGGGGAGAGCAGGAAGGCAGAGGAGGGACGGAGAGGGGAGACACTGACAGAGAAAAGAAGAGGGTGCTGGAGGCACAACTTTTGAAAAACAACAACGCCCCAGGAGGAGCCGCGCGGCGGAAGATTGAAGGGTAAGCGTCAGTCTATTTCTGGTGGACGTGCGCGTACGTTGCCCATGTACAGCAGTTGCAGGGTCCAAACGGGGACGGGGACGGGGGGGGGGCGTGGAGACGAGGCATGTGCCAGGGTGGGTGAGGGGAGACGAGGGGCGAGAGACGGGCAGAGACGGGCGGCTGGCATGGGGAAAAAATTCTGCTTGGAGAATCTGCAGTCGGTTCTATTTATTACAACAATTTCTGAGTTCAGTTGAAATGTTTTAGAGAAGAAATATGCATCCAACCAGTTATGACTGCAGAATTAGGATCAAAAATTTGCCCCTTTTTTAGCCATTTTTTTTGCAATGTAATGGATAAAGTTTCAGTTTTATGAACTATTTGAGCAGAAAGTAACATGAGTAAAGTTAAAAAAAAAAAAAAAAACTGGTTCGTCATCTATTTCCAGAGCAGAAAAGTATGATGCAAAAAAAATAAAAAGAACAGAAAAAAAACCTCCAAAGAACACGTGAACGAGAGAAAATACGAGAACCAGTCTTCACACTGCAGTCCTGTTTTGATGGCTGAGACACGGATCCCACGGAACGTTGAGGGTCCCTCGGCGCATTCCTCCGAAATCTCCTGTGAGCCGCAGGATGTCGGGGTCAAGGGTCAGGCAGAAGAGCAGTACTGTACGATGAAGGGCCGTGGAGGCCTCCGGACAATGGCGGGATTATCTTAACGTGGCCTGAAGACATGGCCCGGGTAGAATACTGGCTGGGATCTGCGGCGGAACGGCGGTCATGTGATCGTGGGCGCGTGTCTGCACGTGGAGCGGACGTGTATATATATTGCGTGGAATATGTCTGCGGTCCCGCCATTAAGTGCCGTCGGTCCGGGAGGACACTGTTTGGGAGGGGAGAGGGTTCCGACTTTCAGCCCTGTTTATTTTGGGAAGGCTCGTGTTTCAAAGCTGGGAAATGTGGGTGAGGCCGTTCCATATGGGAGGGCCACGAGTTGCCTTCAAAACCTTGAGCATTCGAGCGTCTGGCCCGTAAAACGGCGTCAGGCCCTCCGGTTTTAATTGACTCCGTCTTCACGCTACATGGACACGCTTGTCTTCCCGTGATCATGCGACGTGTGACGTCATTACACAGATGCACTGATGACTGTAAATATCACACAGCAATTCAGCCAAAATGCTGTTTATTGTAATACTTTTTTTCATAAAGTGCAGAAGCATGTGACAATGACGCTTATTTCAATATTAATAAATATGTCTGGTAGACCCATTGCAGGATGGAACGTAGTATAGTATTTTGATAAGTTATTAGACATGTTCACAATGATGAGGCATCGATGCTTTAAATATTATTTCTTCAATTGTTGAGGCTTTTCCCCATATTTGTTCTTTCTGTCTGTTCAGTGATACTCCCTATGCTGAGCTAAAAATATAGTATATTGTAAACGTCTGATACACCACAACATGGAGGACACCTTGAGCGAGGATTTGCACATGTATCACCGGTGTTAATTTTACCGGCTGACACAGGTTCAAATCCCACTTATTCCTGTGCGCAGGACCCTGCGATGCTCCCTTTTTGGACCTCACTGTGAGGAGTTTACCATTAGTGGTAGTAGCCTAGTGGGTAAGATACTCGCCTATGAACCAGGAGACCCAGGTTCAAATCCCACTTACTACCATTGTGTCCCTGAGCAAGACACTTAACCCTGAGTTGCTCCAGGGAGACTGTCCCTGTAACTACTGATTGTAAGTCGCTCTGGATAAGGGCTGTAAATGTAATGTAAAAAAATGTAAAATTGGTTAAAATGAGGTCTCTGAGGTCACATGGGACATGTTTGGATTAAACTGACCCTAAATTCCGTATCCAGTGCACTAAACAGCATTGATATGCATACATTCCTGCTAGGGAAATCATCAAATCGTCATTCTTTTTTTCCCCCACCCAGTGTCCATCATGTCCACCCTCCCACACGAGAATGGACTGGAGGATGCCAACAACCGGAGCTTCTGGATGGTAAGTGGGGCATCTTGGGATATCTGACTAACGTACAGTGCGCACCAGTGGAGCAGATCTGCCCTGGCTGCTTTTTCCACACCATCTCAGCTTCTGGCTCATGGGCGCATTTTTAGATTCTTTTCCTTAAATGGGACCGAGCTGCCATGCTGCTGTTCTACACACAGTCAGGTGTAGGAACCTCGCTGACCTGGGATCAGCTGCAGCCAGAAGGAACAATCTGGGTTATTGGGCCTAGCTCCCCTCTGCTGACCCAGATTGAGGGCTACGGGGCTACTGGGCATTTCTCCTTCACACCGAATGGATGGGTTAGTGTCGACTGTTGTGATTGGCCGACTGCTGTCCTGGCTCAAGTGCAAATTCCTCAGCTGTTTTCACTTTGCTCTGAGACAGTGGTGGAGAGTCAACCCCCATACATACACACACACACACACACACACACACCGTTACAAACATTCCCTATTAAAGGGTGTCTGTGTGAACCACAACAAACATGATGGCAGTGGGCGGGGCTTTAGGTTTACACTGGAGCTCGGGGAATAGACATTAGTGGCAGGAGAACATGAGATAACAGAGTGTGTGTGTGTGTGTGTGTGTGTGTGCTGAAATCCCGGAAAATATCTGAGCGTCAATCCAGACTCCACATCAACAAACAGGACGCCCACTCTGGAAAAGTCGTTACCTCATCGCTCACTTGCCTCGCTCTCTGCCTGTCTCTCCTGCTCCCAGCAACCTGATGGCCCCTTTGCCTCTATTCTTTCAAGAAACACACACACACACACACACACACACACACCCTTCTACATCCGTATGATGGCAGGCAAGGTCTCCATTGTTCTGTCTACAACTTTATCTGTCAACGCTGCTCTGTTTGCAGCCGGGGAACTACCAGTGCACGGTGAAGCGGACGGAAGACGCGTTCCAGGCGTGCAACGACATCGTGGCCTGCTTCCAGGAACGGGCGCGGGTGGAGCGCCAGTACGCCCAGCAGCTCAGCGAGTGGAGCACCAAGTGGAAGCCCATAGTCGACTCGAGTAAGAGACGAAACCCCATCACCACCGTGTCCAGTCTCTGATCAACGGGCACCTACACTGACTAGATATGAGGGAGGTAGTGGCCTAGTGGGGTTCAAACCCTACTTACTACCATTGTGTCCCTGAGCAAGACACTTAACCTTGAGTGTCTCCAGGAGGACTGTCCCTGTCACTACTGATTATAAGTCGCCCTTGATATAAATGTTGATGCTGAAAATGTAGATGTGATGAGATATTGGTGGTTGATCGGAGTGGAGAGTGGTCCAGCACCCAAAAACCTCAGACACTGACCAATAAGACCATCTAGTAAAGTGTCCCCCCCCTCAGGTCCGTTGTATGGATCCCTCCTGAAGGCGTGGCAGTGTTTCCTCTCCTCCACCGACCGTCTCGCCAGCCTGCACTCATCCATATGCCGCTCCCTGGTCTCCGAGGACGGGGACCGAATACGCACCTGGCAGAAGGAGACCTTTCATAAGAAGATCTTTGGAGGCTTCAAGGAGTCCCATGACTTTGAGATGGGCTTCGCCCGTGCCCAGAAACCCTGGGCTAAGAGGCTAAAGAAGGTACTACAGTATTCAAAAAAATCTCATTTAACTGGTCCTTCTGTAAAGAAAAATATGGAATTTATTCAGTAACATCATTCAGTTCCAAATATTTCAAGAATTTATTATTGAAAAAGAAAAATCAAATGTAGAATATGGCAATACAATGAGAATAAATGTCTTACAGTCTGGGAAAAATTATTCAGGGTATAATTTTTAGGGTACTCGGGGTACGTCATGGCAACGTTATTTAATGCAAGAACATTCATATTTCACATTGCTGGTCTCAGGCCTAGCTGCTGTGTGTGTGTGTGTGTGTGTGTGTGTGTGTGCTGTTCCAGCTGGAGAAAGCCAAGGCTGCCTTCCACAAGGCCAGCCGCAAGGAGCATGCGGCCCGGGAGCGCGAGATCCACGCCCAGGGCAACCCTGACGTCGCCATCGAGAAACAAAGGAAGAGCCAGGAGGAGAGAGAGCTGGCACAGGCCGAGACGGAGAAGGTGTGTGTTTGTGCGTGTGTGTCAGATAAACACAGGGGAGAAAAAAGAAAAGAGATGAGAGGACGGGGCAGAAAACGTTAGTGTAACACAGGCGAGATTTCAAAAAGCATAATTCTACTCACTTACTCTGGGTGCTGACTGAGAAATATGCCGTCTTTAAATTCTCTTTTAAACAGGCACCAAACAAGCCTACTCTCACAAATTGGGTTGCCATTTTGTCACTTTGTCACGGCTTTCTCTCTCTATTCATGGGGCCCTGACTGTTCAGGCCGGGTTTTGCTCAGCTAGCGGTCCCCAGGCGACACAATTGTGTTTTTTTCCTGTAGTCACGTCACCAGTTGGAAACCATGTCAATTAACCTTTGAGCATCGAAAGGTCCAGTTCATAGTGACACCTACGTTCACCAACAGGTCCGCGCCCGCTACGTGAAGGTGTTAGAGGAAGTGACGCGCTATGCTCCAAGATACATGGAAGAGATGGAGTCCATTTTTGACCAATCACAGGAGGAGGAGAGGAAGAGGATCAGTTTCCTTAAGCAGGCCTTCCTGTCCATCCATAGACACTTGGATGTCACCAATAATGAGAGGTGTGTGTGTGTGTTTGTGTGTGTTGACGTTGGAGGGCTGGGAGTCACTACGTCAGAAGATTTTCAGGCTCATGAATGGACACGTATGCCCCCCCTCTCTCTCTCTCTCTCTCTCTCTCTCTCAGCGTAAAGTCTGTGTACAACGAGCTCCATAATACCTTGATGGCCATCAGCGAGGGCGAGGACCTGCGCTGGTGGAAAAACACACATGGACCAGGGATGCCCACAGACTGGCCCAAATTCCAGGTATCCGGCCACGTCCTAACACACACACATACATTCACATGTCTGGGTTTTGAATAAGTGTCATCAGTTTCAGAATGTCACAAATCATATTTATGCACATTTATGACACAATATGTGTCCTTCATTATTCCCATGCTAGAAATCTGGATCATCTCATTACAGTATAACATGCAACAAATCCAATAGTTACACTCGTTTCATGTAGAAACACCGAATCTTTTATGAATTATGATTCCTAATGATACATGTCTTGACACTCATTGACCCACACGTGTTTTTGGGTGCATGTACACGCACACACACACGTGCACATGCACACACACGCACACACAATGCATTGTACCACAGCAGTATTGAAGTCATGAGTCAGGTGATATTTCTGACCTCATCTTGATTTACTGTTAACCACCGAACCATCAAGCCCACAACTAAAACACATTTGTCATCCACAGATGTAATTCTTGCTGACCCGTTTTCAATACCTCTCTCCCTCTCTCGCTGGCCACTTGTTCTTCTTTCAGGAGTGGACGCCAGACAAGAAACATAAAAAAGGGAAGAAGCAGGTGGAGCGGATGGAAAGAGAGTGAGTGCTCGCCTCCATTTAGGCCATTTCCAGCCTCTCCCGCTCATACCAACACCTTCTGTCTGTCTGTCTGTCCATCTATCTGTCTGTCTGTCTGTCTGTCTGCCTGCCTGTCTGTCTCTCAGAGCGATGATTGGTGGGGTGAGGGTGAGGGCTCTGTATGACTACACAGGACAGGAGACCGACGAGCTGTCCTTCAAAGCAGGTGAACGCCTTTACTGCCCTTACATAAATTACATAAATGCAAACATCACCAAATAAAAGTTGTTATTGTCAAACCCATGTGGGTACAAAGCTAAAAATACAGCAGACTGGCAATAAAAAACCATCATCAAGTGTCTGAGTTCAGCGATTGTCTCCAACAACTAGATTAGAGTCTGTGGAATCAGATGGATTGGCTCCATTTTTGGTGAGACGGGTGGGGTTGTCTGAACGTCAAGCATCCTTCCTGTTTAGGACAAGTCCTACCAAGACAGATCCTTCAGAGACACAAGGGAACAAACTAGAAGACTGGTAACTTTGGATAGTGTACAGGTGGAGTGATTGTCATTGTGAAACATCACCACCCTTATCCATCACCCTTAGTGAGCAGTGGGCAGCCATGAAAGGCGGCGAGCAGTGTGTGGGGACGGTGCTTTGCTCAGTGGCACTTTGGCAGCTAACCACTCTAAGCCCCGTCCTTGTTTGGGTATTTTGTGAAGGTCAAAGATACATGGATGCATCCTTGAACAAACATCTTCAACAAAAGACAAATGTCCTTGGAAGGATTTGAGGGCTCCCAGACTAGACTTTGGAGCAGTCTTTGTTGTGATTTGATGACATGGCATCCTTGAAATTGCACCTTGTAAAGATCTTTCCTTGACGTTGAGAAACGCCCTCAGGGAAGAAGTACAGCTGGTTTTATTTTAGTTGTGCAAAGGCTCACTGATCAATCAAAATACGTAATTGCTATTCTGTCTAACAAGGCATGGATTTGGTCTTTATGGACCTGGTTTAAAATCTCCAGTAGGTGTAGGTTTACGGTGAGACCCACCTTGTGAGACTTGGTCCTAGTTCCTTGGTATTGGTTCGATGTTCCACCATACCTGATTCAGCTCAAGCCCATTCAGCTGGGTGGTAAGGAGTAGAGAGGTTTTGTATTCAATGAGGATAAAGCCCAAAACTTGCAGGATTGTTGGTACCAGGATTGTTGACCCCAGTCTATGTGATCTTCGTAATGATGCCCATGTCATGTTGGGGCATCAGGATCCTGGAAGGCATGAAATGCCATTGTATGCTGTAAGCTTCAGCATAGAAGTTCTGCTTCTGGATCTTTGTCTGTGAGACAGCCAATCTGAGCCACACTTCCTTCTCTTTCAGGTGATGAGTTCCTGAAGATCGAGGACGAGGACGACCAGGGCTGGTGCCGGGGACTGCTGGACGGAGGAAAGGAAGGGCTGTACCCTGCCAACTACGTAGAAGTGGTGTAGATCCCACATTAGTACAGTGATGTGTGATTTCACCTGTGTGATTATGTGTCAATGTTCTGTTATAAAAAAAAAAAAAAAAAGAAATGGTTCACAGACTTCATCTGAATCCGTGCCACTTGGGTTCTGGAGACGTCCGTGTTCTGCTGTTCCTCCCCCGATCGTTATAATCAGATCATTACCTTCGCTGGTCGTTTCACGACGGGATTCTAATTACCCTTGTAATGATCTCATTAAGCCCCTGAGCTGTAGGCCTGAGGCAGGAGTTACCTCCAGTTAGCTCCAGGCCGAGGAGACCAGGCCCACGGCACAGTTTTAAAGCTTAAAAACCGTTGCTCCGTGTCTGTTGCAGTGGTGAAATGTCCCTGGACGCGGTCCGTCCCTCCCAATCCGGCTGGACGGAGGGTCATTAAACAGCCAGAAGGTGGACATGCAGCTTGTGAAACTGTGCGAGAGCCTGGCCTCCCTGACTCACGGAGCCGGGTTCCAGCTCAGTAGCGTCCAGGCAAGGCCTGGCGACCTTCACAAAATCCACAGTTATTTCCTTTGTAAATACCCCAAATAAGCTGTAAATACCAGAGTTAAATCTTTCACTGCTCCCCAATGCAGACGTGAATGTCATTTACATGAAAATGATCTAACTTGACTCCACACTTATTGTGGAGTTGAACTGTTGGGGAACTTTTCACCACTTTTTTTCTTGGACAAGTCAGTGTCCCAAAACGAAAACCGGAATTACGTCAACGTTCTATCTACCTGTTGTTCCTTTTATTATTAACGTTGCCTTTGCTCCTCCCACCACGATTCCTCTGACTTCTTCTCTACACGTATGTGCACACCTGACTAGGTCCCAGAATGCACTTGTGTTTTGTTAACCCCCACCAAATAGAGGGCGGAATGCTGGATATGACTACACCTTGTTTCTCGGCGTCAGTTTGCCGGCTCCGCCCACCAGAGGCCTCCGTATTTGAACCGCGCCGTGAGTGCGTCCGGGAGGCCTGGATCTCCAGTCTACAGCATTTTTTTGATACGTCAGTTTGTTTCTTATTACAGTTTCACATTATGCATTAAAAGAGGACGTTGTCCTCGAGCAACCCCGGAAAGTCGGGAAGACTCTGCGGGTAGAACGTATAAAACTATATTCTCTTCATGCTGCTTGGTGCATGACGCTACAGCACCGCTTACACATTTCGCCAAAGAGCCGAGTGCCTTAGTGTGTGACCGGCTTCGGATGTCACTTGCGTTCCGCATGTACAGCTCTCTTTCCGTCCGGAATCTTTTCTCTTTTCTCTTGTTTGCTGTGTTCACGTTTGACATTACGAAACAAAAAAAAGTCTCGTTCTTCACATTTCACCTCGAGCACCTAGAACCTAGAAAAGGAGAGACGGATTCTGCTGTGTAAACGCGTGAGTGTGAGTGTGTGTCTGTGCAAGGCAGAGAGAAAGACAGATGGGGTTGTGTCTGTATCGGTGTGTATTTATGTGTGCGTTAAACGTCTCTCTGTTATTGTCTCCTACACGTAGCTTGTCAACTGATAGTAAAGAAGCACAATTAAAACCGGCTGAACGGGAAGGCCGCCGTGTTGTGTTTTTTTTCACGTGTGTGTGTGTGTGTGTGTGTGTGTGTAAAGGTGTGTGAGGGCGTGTGTGAGTCACGTTGTCCTTGTCAGGTGGGCGTGTGGTTGACGGGCCCTGCACATCCTCTATTCCGTTCAATCGTTGGGTGGCAAACAAGCGATTCAACAAGGCAAACGGTGATGATGATGATTAAATGTTGAAGACCTGCTCCTGCCACAAACTGGTTTTAATGTTATGGCTGATCGCTCTCTCTCTCCAGAGAATATTTCATAGACTGAATCTGCCGCTCGAGCGCCATAAAGACCTCCGGAGTCGCTGTGACTTTGTGCCGCTCGGCACTGTGAGTCATGGTGGAGACGAGCAATGTGGTGGAAACCACCAGAAGCACGTGCAGATGACGAGCGGCCAGGCGGAAACTCTACGTACGCGATTCCACAACTTGTTCCTTCGGCCACCAAAACGAATGATGTTTTGACACAATGAAATATGTTCGTGGCCTCTGTGTATTCACATCAGATTTGAATGAGATGGATTAATGCACAGACTTCCCGCTCGTCCGGGTGGATTTCAGTGTAGCTTTCGCACACCACAAGGAGGCGATATAAATTCTGCTCAGTCCCTCCAGGACGTCGTGGGCTTGTTTGGAGAGTTTTTTTCTGTTTTTTTTTTGTCAGACTGCTAGAAAAAGTGAAAATTGTGTACAGTGGCCTGGCAGCGAGTCCCCGTCTTGCACCCCATGACCTGGGATAGATTCTGGCGGCCACAAATTGGGAGTTTTTCAATTACAATATGAGACATGTGAAAAAGACGTCATCTTATGATAAATTGGCTAATATCTCGCTAACAGGGTTGAAAAATGAACTGCAGCTTTCTTCCTAATATGCAAATGTAGCAGAAGTCATACTTTTGTCATAATGCAGCCTGCAAGTTGCTAATTCATGAGGGATTGAAATCCTGGATGGACATTCTTTTGGCCTTGTACTCTAAACCAACGTCTCCCAGAGAGTCTTCACGCCAGTCCTACATTAATAATGATGGCCCAATACTGGCCTAATAATGAGTGGGGCAGATTGTGAAGATGTGTGGGTTGGAACCAAAACGTCCTGGCAGATGTTCCTTCAGGACCAGGGTTGGGGAACACTGTGATAAACTACACATCCTTTCACAACCAGGCAGCTCCATATAGTGGTGCTTCCTTAAACAACACAAAGCACTGATAAAGCTTCTTAATTTGTAATTACGTTCTGTGTATTTGTTCTCTGTTTATTTCAGCCTGATGCTAAAAGCTGGTGAGAATCATTAATCCTGAGAAAACGATCTGATTATCGAATACAAAAATCTTTCAGTGTGGCATATTACAGTGAACCCATGCAAATGTAATACCTGCACATCAGGGTCTTTACAGTTTTTCTTTGAAGCCTTGATTTATTATCTGATCTGAGAAAAGTCATAGTTTGTTCATTCTTTTGGAGCTAGTCAATGTGATGTAGTAAGCATGGTAAAAAAATAAATGGAATTCAGTTTTGTTTTGCCTTTGTTGTTCATTTTGACATCATTGCGTCAGGTTTTTCACTGCCAGCCATGGCTTATAACCACTATAATAACCATTCTACAAATTCTGTTCACTTTATTTTTTTAAATTTGTAATCAAAATCAGATCGCGCAGAATAGAACATAATTTATTATTTTAAGTGGAAGTGAAGTGAATATCATTGTGAAACACTGCAGCACATTGTGACATAGTGACATTTACAGCATTTACCAGACGCCCTTATCCAGAGCGACTTACAATCAGTAGTTACAGGGACAGTCCCCCGCTGGAGCAACTCAGTGTTAAGTGTCTTGCTCAGGGACATGATGGTAGGAAGTGGGATTTGAACCTGGGTCTTCTGGTTCATAGGCGAGTGTGTTACATTTACATTACATTTACATTTACGGCATTTGGCAGACGCCCTTATCCAGAGCGACTTACAACGTGCTTTCAAGTTACCATCGATGAAGAGATCAATTCCGGTTCACTAGGACCCCAACTATGAATACATCTATTTAATTCACTCTGTTGTAGATTCTGTACACAAAGTTTGACAAGAAAATTACAATTTAATCTAAATATTCTTTAAAGAGGAAGGTCTTGAGCTGTCGTTTGAAGGTGCTCAGTGACTGAGCTGTTCTGACCTCGAGGGGAAGTTCATTCCACCACCGAGGGGCCAAGACGGAGAAGAGTCTAGATGAATGTTTTCCTTTTACCTTCAGAGATGGAGGGACCAGGCGAGCAGTACTGGAGTACTGCAGGACAACACTGTGTTACCCAATAGGCTACTACCATCATAGTGAAATGTGTCCTCTGTATTTAACCATCACCCTTAGTGAGCAGCCATGACAGGGAACCGGTGAGCAGTGTGTGGGGACGGTACCTTGATCAAGGGGACCTCAGTGGCACCTTGGCAGATCAGGATTTGAACCTGCAACTATCCAATTATGGGTCCGCTTCCTTACCAGCTCGCCCACCACAGCCCCTATTTCATGTAGGGTGGTAGTGGCCTAGTGGGTAACAAACTCACCTATGGACCAGAAGACCCAGGTTCAAATCCCACTTACTACCATCGTGTCCCTGAACAAGACAGTTAACCCTGAGTGTCTCCAGGGGGGACTGTCCCTGTAACTACTGATTGTAAGTCGCTCTGGATAAGGGCGTCTGATAAATGTAAATGTAAATGTAAATTATTTATTTGTCCTCTAACTGGGCTCTGACTGTAAATCTGGACTGGTTGCAGAAGAGAAAGTCCAACCCCAGTGTCATCGTCCACAGTGCTGCTGTCTACGTTGTCCTGTGGGGGGCGATGCAGGACAACACTGCTAGAAAAGGCTCAGCAGTGAAGCAGCGCCGCAGGTGTAGGCCTTTAGAACACACGCATTCACGCTTGCATTCGGATTTCAGCAGTTAGTTCTCCGCTCTCTTGCCTCTGCTGTTCTTCTTGTTGTGACTGCCGGAGTTCTGGTTGCCATGGTGAAAGGCTGGACCGGGTCGAGGGGGTGTTCCATTTTTTTAGAAATACAATGAATGTTTTCCACTCGGCCCGCATGAATGTTTCGGTGAATGTGTGCACTTATCCCAACCCCACACATCTATATAAGTGTGTTTTGGGAGATCACGCTCAGGAAAAATCGGAATAAATTAGCAGAAAAAAAAAAACATTTTGCTGCGTGCTTTAGCTCAAGAGCGAAGGGTCACTGCAGATCAATAAAGAATGATATCAAGGTGATGACCTTTTGCCTATGATGACACATTTTCATCCTGAAAAAAAGGACCTCATCCAAATGTCATGAGCGTGAGTGATTTGGCAGGGAAAAACGGGACACAGTACCACAACAATGAGGACAAGACACAGCAAGGATGCGTCAATGCACGTAATAACCGGAGACAGGACATCGGGGAGCACAAGAGGAGGAGTCTTGACCAGTAGAGTACGGCGTCAAGGACCCTTCACTGGCCGCACGATTCCATTCCATTACGACTGTCAATGCCTTGATTGTTGATGCATCCCAATGCATTCCATCAATTTTTCTACATTACTTCACATTACGCTTTCAAGCGCGTCAGTGAGACGCCACAGACGTTTGAACCGGGCGGTTTGTTGGCGTTCGTGGTGTCAGGCGACCGTTTTTTCTAAGCGTTCAGCACCTGGCGTCAACGCGTACGCCGTTCAAAGGGCGACAATGTAAAGAAAGTGAAAGTGAAGTGATTGGCACATGTGATGCACAGCACACGGTGCACACAGTGAAATTTGTCCTCTGCATTTAACCCATCACCCTGAGTGAGCAGTGGGCACCATGACAGGTGCCCAGGGAGCAGTGTGTGGGGACGGTGCTTTGCTCAGTGGTACCTCAGTGGCACCTTGGCTTCGAACCGGCAACCTTCTAATTATGGGGGCGCTTCCTTAACCGCTAGGCCACCACTGCCCCGTAGAAACAAAACAGAGCCCCCAAAAATACTGTGAGCTTGTTGACGCCCCTCTCCACGGAAATCTTGTACGTGAAAGATTTGTACGTGATGAAGAGAGGCCCAAGTGACAATGCGGCCCAATGTGGACGAGGCCGAGCTACCGGCGTCAGCGTCATTACGATGTAATGGATTATGTTCTGCACGCATCGATGCCGAACCGTCCGCGTCTGGCTCGCGACGTATCGGTTATGAGGTTCATTTCAGCACATGCCTGGCAGCCGAGCGCGTTCCCGCCACACCGGCCCTTTCTACACCTGAATGTGCATTTCTGCTGCCGCGCCCACGCGTCGTTTCCCTCGAATGTACGGACATGCAGCGTGCACAGATGTGTGTGTGTGTGTGTGTGTGTGTTCCTGTCTATTTAAATCGCTGTTTTCCCTTGAGCGCGCGGCCACATGTGTACGTCTCCCGGCGCCCCTTGTCTGTGTGTGTGTGTGTGTGTGTCAGGCTTTCCCCCATGAGAGACAAACACACACCAGTGTGAGTCCTCGTGATGACTCACACCAGGCCTCTACGAGACAGAGAGCATATGAGCGTTTCGCCCGTCTGTCAATCACTCTCTCTCCTCCCTCCCCGGTTCCCACACTCGCTCACACCTCCACCCTCGGGAGCATCCAGCAGCAGAGATAAACACTCGGCGCGATACGATCCATAATACAGCACCATGCTAACCGGAGCACTGCAATGCAACAGATGATGAATACAGCAGTGCAACAGGGTGCAATACAGCAGAAAAGACACACACGCACAATCACACTCCGGCGGCCTGCTCTAGTCAAGCTGTCATTTTAGTCACGTCCAGACTCATTTTAGTCTAGTCATGCACCAGTCGACTCAAAGTCTGAGCTTATTCTAGTCAGAATTATGCATGACTAATTCAGTCTCTTTTTTAGTAATGCAATTTTAGCCAGCCAACACATTCAAGGGTGTGGTCTGCCCAACTGGTTCCCGGTTCACTTTGTCTTGGGGTTCCATGGTGGCCTGTTTTACCCACCATCATGAAAAACACTTGGACCAACACGCACCTCACTGGCTTTTGGAAGAAAGGGAGCAATAGAAGACCGGGGAAAAAAAAGTTGCATTATGGGGATCATTTTGTGTCAAAAGCGTTTTAAATGTTAAATATGTTGAATTAATTAAACTGCCACTTAATAAATTTAACAATTAACAGGTGCGATCCGATTGTTCTTCTTCCAGCAATGTCCAGCACAGGTCTCTTAATTCGTATTTTCCATTTCTAGCCCCGCCCCTCACCTCTCAGGAGCCCTCCATTTCTTTGAAACCAAATGCTGAAATTTTGGTGGCCGCTGGCAGTGCAACCTCTGGTGCTGTAATGGTGTAGTGGATGCTTCCTTGGCACACACTGAGCCCATTAGTACCAACTGAGCATCGTTTAAACAGCACAGCCCGCCTGAGCACCGTGGCGGACAATGTCCATCCAGTTTGGACCACAGTGTGCCCATCTTGCGACAGGATAATGCGCCATGTCACCGAGCTCAAATTATCTGGCTTTCAAATCAAATCAAACTGGTTTCGTGCGACGTGACGGCGAGTCCACCTGATCCCCAGGTCTTTGGTGCAATCATGTCATGACTCTGGTGACATGTCAAAATTGACCAACGCCCTGCTGAATCCTCGCAGTGAAGAAGTCAGACCGTTCTGAACTAGTTACTGTGACATAAATGAACGGAAATGAATGAAGATGTTCTAGGGCTTAAAAACGTCCATCAGTGTTACATGGGACATGATGTGTGTGTGTGTGTGTGTTAAACCGTAATGGACTGCGCCGCTACTGCATTCTGCCCCGGGTCTGCAGTGACGGGCTCTGTCATGGAGAAGCAGGTCTACAGAACGGAAGGGTGGTTATTACCCACCGCGCACCGTGCGCAGATCGTTCCGGATTTGTCAGAGGAGAGGGCGGACGGGCCACGCCCAGGTTTTTTTACTACCGGCTCCCAGCTGGGTTGCTGGCGGCTTCCAGTCCCACCGCATGTGGCCCGTGACTGGAGTGAGAACAGGGAGTGAGGGGCTTGTGAACGTTCTCCCCGTGGGGGGGGGGGGTTTGGTTGGGACTCCATGGTGCTGCATTGTTTACAATCTGCACAAGGTGACGGCACAATGCAGCACGGTGACACTCAAACACACAGACGCAATAGGCAGCAGAAAGAAACAATATGAGTTTGGGCACGATTAACTACAATAACAGGAGCGTTACATATGAACAAAATAAAACAGCGACACACAACTGTGCCTTTACATACAACACCCCACAGATACATATTATTGTAACGTAATAAAAATCCCAATAGTAACACAATACACAGAACAATAACACAGTCAATATGCCACGAAAGAGCAATATGCAACAGAAGCATCAGAAAGTAATGTAGGCAAAACACAACCAACCGCACAGTAACACAACACACCACAGGAGACAAAGAATCCGTACCAGGGTCAAACTCTAAATACAGCCCAACACAGCATGACACAATGAACACGGCAAAGTCCAGAAGAACAAAGTGAACGAAGAGAGTGAGTAACAGATATAATTGGGGGGGGTTACAGGTTACAGGGACAGTCCCCCAGGACACACTCAGGGTTAAGTGTCTTGCTCAGAGATATGATGGCAGTGAGTGGGGTTTGAACCCGAGACGCACAAGGTTACTACCACCCTAGACTGTGCAAGATCATCACAAATCACATGGACTTGGGCCATGGATCTAATAAACTCGGGTGTGACAGATATGTGGAGCATGCAATGGGACATGGGACAAAGTTATTGAAGTTATTGAACTCCCCAGCATGAGTGGACAGATCCAGACAAATCAGACCCTGTCAATCGTTCTTTTTGTTGTTTGTTTGTCACTGTGCACACATTAGATAAGCTAGACCTCCGCTGCCACAATTCCCCAAGCATTTATTCTTTATTGCATCCCACAAACCGCTAATAAACACGCTTGATTTTCTCCGTGCTCTTTGGATTTTGCACGCTACGTTACGCTGATAAAAGCACAATTTAAAGTTTTTTTATTGGCTAGTCAGTAGACGTAGGTCACAGCAGCACACACACCGCGAGGTCATCCGAAATGTCTGGTATGATTGCCGGCCGATTGCATCTTTGGTCACAAGACCATGAAAACATTTGTCTTTGAGCCTCTCTCACAGTGGGATGCAGGATGACCATTCATGATTGTTTCATGACTGTCATCTTTTGTCTTGGATGTACATGGGATAAACTCCATAATGGGATAAGGGGATAGTGGGATAAATTCTTTAATGACGTAGTTCTACGCCATGCTGTTCGGAGCACACAACCGCATAACATAGAAATACATCATTGTAGAATGTTTATCACTAAAAGCAGACTTTAGACCTACATTTTTTCCCTTGCTTTTAATTGAGTTTTATTAACATACTTACATTAATTAATACAACAATTTAATTTCGGGTTCGAAATTTATTATTTCATCCCAAGGATCTTATCGCTGTTCTTGTCCTCTTTGTCTCTTTAACGTCCCACCATTTCTGGTTTTATTTTAATACATATGTAGTCTGTTTGTTTATTAAATTGTGACATTATTTTAATCGTATTTAGCTATCAAACTCTTTCTACAGGTGAGATGTCACGTTCCTAGGTCTAGGGGTCTAAGAAAGGCGACGTCCACTGTTACACACACAACCAAACAAAGCATACATACAGTGCTTTTATTTGCGGGGTGCTAACAGGTACAATAAAACAGCGGACTCAACACAGCTAACCAACATCAGTACAGCCTAAAGGAATGATGGTCCAGCGGGGACAACTCAAGTTAACGAAAAGGGTACTTAAATTTAACAGGCTAACAACAAACAGTCTATCACACAAAGCAACAAGACACCAGAATGAGATGCCCAACAGAGCTCCTTGTAGATCTCCGTGGACCCTGGGGACCTCCCAAAAGAGTAAGGGCCTAGCAGACCCTGGGGACCTCCCAAACACCATCAGAAGTCTATTTAAATAGGTGGAGGTGATCAATAGGCAGATGGTAGGTGGAGCTGGTAGCTTCAACTCCTCCCACGAAGTCAACCTAAAAGAGACAGGACACAAAAACACAGCCAGCCACACAGAACACATGGGAGCATACGTCCAGGGACGTAACAGAGAACAATCTTGAATCAAGGGAACACGGGACGAACAGGAAACGCTGGTCTGAGCCTCGGACCTGGAGTACCCGCTTCGGGATCGGATCCTGACATTTATGTAAACCATTTTGTGTTTTTGCTTGATTGATTAATGGATTGATTGTAGACCAACAGAACACAGTGCAACATGCAACCTAATGCAGGAGGTCACCGCAAAGTTCTGCAACGGACCAAGGGGGGGGGGAGGGGAGGGGAACACGAGAACGGATCACATGTCACTGTGCAACACAACAACACGACCGGCAGCACATCAAAAGCGGGGCTCAGCAGCACGCAACAGAACATCCCGAGACAGCAGGGCCTTACATAACCCCATGTGCAGCAGCAGAGGAGGCGCACAACATTTGGGGACACGCCCCCCCCCCTTCCCCATCCCAAATGCAGTCCGACCGATTCCTCATGTCACAGTGGCCAAAGTAATGAGCAATCAAGAAAATGGCTTTTCCGGCTACTCAATTAGCCTAATTAAATAAAGGAGTGAGAGCCCATCGAGCAGAGCGACAGTTGTGTGTGTGTGTGTGTGTGTGTGTGTGTGTGTGTGTGTGTCAGAGGGAGGGGAGTGTGACGGAAAGAAACTCCTTAAGATGCAGTTGGTGAGCTCCGACTTTCTGTTACTCAAGTCGGCCTCGGCTACAGCCTCTGGCGATGCCGCCCGCTCCTTCACTCGTCTCCGAGCGGGGCGGGCGAGCGAGGGAGCGAGCGAGCGGCTTTACAGAACACTCTCAAGCTCAAGGTGAGGAGGAGGAGGAGGGTGAGAGAGAGGGAGAGAAGGAGGAGAGGCGGGTCTGGCAGGGAGGGCCGTTAGCCATCGCTGCAGCACAGCTTTACACCGCGGAGGGCCAGATGGCTGCGAGGAACCTCACGGTGCTGAGAAGTGGAGAGCACACCGGAACTTCTGCTGGTGTGCCACAAGCGCAGACACGCAGCGGCTTCATCCAGCGATTCATCCACCGATTCGCTTTTAAATCTGCGGTGCAGCACAGAGAGAACATATTTTTTATAAATGCTATTTGAAATATATCGTAAGAGGGCACGGTCACACGTCATGGTGTCACTTCTACCTGGCGCTTCATACAGAATATGAAGGGCCAACTCTCCTTCTCGATTCACATCAGCAGTCTTTCCTTCTCTACAATATCAGACAAATTCACCCTTAACACAGGCCACCCAGATACTGGTTCAGTACTTAGTAATCTCACGACTGGATTAATGCACCTCCCTTCTAGCTGGTCTATCTCTATGTACCATCCGACCTCTACAACTAATACAAAATGCAGCAGCACCTCCCCAAGTTCTCCCACACCACCCCTCTGCTACGTTCCCTCCACTGGCTCCCAGTAGCTGCACGCATCACATTCAAAATACTGATGCTGGCCTACAAAGCCAAACATGGAGTAGCACCATCCTACCTCACAGCCCTTATTACACCCCGCACTGCACCTCGTTTACTCCGAGCCTCCAGTACTGCTCGCCTGGTCCCTCCATCTCTGAAGGTAAAAGGAAGACGCTCATCTAGACTCTTCTCTGTCTTGGCCCCTCGGTGGTGGAATGAACTTCCCCTCGAGGTCAGAACAGCTCAGTCACTGCATTTCAAGACCTTCGTCTTTAGAGAATATTTAGATGAACTTGTAACCTTCTTATCGTCTAACTTCTGTATAGAAACTACAACAGAGTGAATAAAAAGATTGTATTCATACTTGGGGTCCTAGTGAACTAGAACTGACAACTTCATCGATGGTAACATGGAAGCACGTTGTAAGTCGCTCTGGATAAGGGCGTCTGCCAAATGCCTTAAATGTAAATATAAATGTAAATATATTAATGCTTGCGTGAAGATGCTTGGGTGAGATTCTAACTGCTATAGAAACAAAATGTTACCATTTGCAGGTTATATGATGTTCTTAAATACACAGCACAGTATTCCTGGACAGATGATGGAGGACGTCATGTGACAGGTGAGATGAACGTTTTTTTTTGTCTCATCACAACATCCACTTCACAATTGTGTTTTACTGACATTACAAAAAGACCTCCTTCACGCAGACCTTGTAACACGTTGTGCCAATGCTGGAGGTGGGCGTGTCTGTGGTGCCGGGAGCACTGGAGTGACGACCAATCATGGATAACTGTCACGGGTGGGCTGGACATGGCGGTGAAGGAGGACGCATTCGCACGATCACAGGACAGGGGTTTAATCATGTTCCCTTGTCACGAGACAAGGGAACATGAACACGCACAATGACCTGACGGTGAACAGACACGAACAGGATAGTTTTATACAATTATATAAATATACACCAGGTGAACACGATCAGGGAACATTACACAGGACAAACATGAAACTCCGGTCTGGACTCCGGATCCGGAGTAACCCCTGCTGGTCCGGATCATGACAATAACCCATAGTAAACCCCACTGATTGGCTGACTTTTATGCAATATAATTTGCATAAATGCGACTGATTGGCAAACATTTTCACGGGAAGGTCTTGCTCCACACTTTCTGCCACCAGACACCTGTTCCATCATGTTGGTCATGGGGGTCATGACACAAAGCATAAGCCTTATCTTCATGGCCTTCAAGGAAATGCATCCTTTTGTCGTTCACATATGTTTGAAAATGAATATGTTTATATCTGATGTCCATTTCTTCTGGTCCTAAACCATCCAGGTAATGACAGCAGCAGGGGTCAATGCAGGCAGAGGTCATCGGGTCGCTCTCACCCCTGAAATTAATGATAATGTTTTCTCCTCTTCTGCGGTCCATTTCCTCCTTCCTTCCTTCCTTCCTTCCTTCCTCTCCTCTCCCTATTGTGTTCGTTCCAGTCTGGCGGTCAGACTTAATTGGCAGCTGTCTAATTGCTTCTCATTAGCCTGAGCCGCATCCTTCATGCACCAACCAAACAAACAAAAAACAGCAACCAAACGAAGCCTCGCAGCCGTCTGCGTACGTGACCCTGAATGGACGAAGATGCCCTGTGACCTCCGCTTCCGGATTTCGGATCTGTACGTATCTCTACCTTTGCTCTCTCGAGGCATTTGGCCGTGTTCCTCTGTTTGGGTTAATGCCCCCCGGTCCCCACCCCAGTGGCCGCCTCTATTTAATCTGTCTCCTGCAGGACCTAAGCACTTTAATTCCTTTCTGTGAGCAGAGTGCTTTACTGGCAGGGCGGCCGAATCCATACGGAATCATTGCATCAAGCTCCGAAATGAACATCTCATCAGCGGCGGGGGGGCCGGGTGGGCCGCCGCGTGGTGATTTATGGGGTGGGTGGGGTGCTGAGAGCCGGCGCTGTCGCCACAGAGCGCCTTCGCTCCGGCTGCCCCCGGGGGGAGAAGAGGTGTGAACAGCGGCTGAGTCTCTGAGAAAGTGTGTGTCACAACACACTCACAGTCACATCACGCGAACGCACACACACACACACACACACGGCCAGACAGGATCATACAAACATAAGCAAGCTTTCAATCGCAGAAAAATGCACGCACAAAACCATACACACCTATACACCAGCACCACATAATCTAATTCACACATTTCAACATTTACTGTGTCATCACACGCACACATACACACACACACACACCTCAACATGTACAACCAAACAGGTCAAGACACACATGCCTCGCTTCACACACACAACTCTGTGTCATGGGCCTGTAGCATGCACAGTCAACTCTTTTGCCAGGAGGTTGTCATGACAATCCACTGGCTCGTTCACACACGCACAAAATGCACACTCATGCCAGAAGGAAATAGCAAGAAGTTATGTGTGCATTTTAATGAAACGCATGGTTCCAGGTTGTATAGTTTGGGGCGTGGTCACTTATCTCACATTCGTAGGTCATCTATCAGAGTGCTCGAAAAATAAACTGGAAGCGGCCATGGTCCCGAGATAACAGCAGGGTGCTTGAGAGCTGTCAATCATGCCCACAGGCCACTCCCCTTTTAAAACCTCTGGGTGTCAGTAATGTGATTACACACCAATAAAAAGTGCTGGCTGGGTCATTAGCTCCGCCTCTCCAACATACAGATAACTAGCAGGCAGCCACTTTTGTTGTCCATCTGCTTGTCTCTGTAAGTCCGGTGCACCATCGGGACGGGGGTCCGTGTGCGAAAGTGTGCCACGACGTGGTGGCTTGTCGTCAGGTTTGGCCTGATCGGCGGGTGCTTGTCTTTGCGAGTGGTGGCCTCTGAGACACTTCACTTGCCATTTGGTTAGGCTGCAGTGCTTGTGTGCTTGTTTGTCCGGGTCCGCCAGGGTCCGTGTTTGATGTTTAATTTGGTGGAAACGCGCCATGACATTTCCTGGTAAGTGTCCACTGCCAGCTCCATGCGCCGCCCCCGGCAGGGTCTGGCCTGCCCGCTGATCCCGCTCCGGGATCAGTCCCAGCTCCGCCGGACCCACCGCTGAGGCGCATCTCAGCCTCCGGCCGGCCGCGGGCCTCCATTTGGAACCGGCATAAATATTTAACGTGTGACTCTGATGAAAACGAACTCGCGTCCGCCTCTGATGAGGGGAAAATGGAACGCGGAATGGCCGAGGACGGGGAGGAGTGGACCAGAGTGAGTGGGAGAGAGAGAAACCAAAACACCAGGAAAGGATACGGCGAGGTGTGGGCGACTACCCCTAAGAGACAGTTGTCATGGTAACAAGATGGAAATTAAGCGACAGCAAGCGAAGGAAGGGAAAAAGATGGTTTTCGTGAAAGAGGTCAAAAGCCTGATGACCTGGCCTTTACAGAAGCATCCAAAACCGTCCCCCTCGGGCCTTTGTGAGTGAGATGATGAATAATGACACTTCTGGAAACACATTAGGGTAGAAAGTTCTATTCATCTCAAGCGGGGCCACGACAACATGTTCTAGTTCACGAGGTCGCAGGGAGAACAAGAGCGTTTCAGACGGATCACCGCAGGAGACATAAGAGCCGGACGGAAGTTCTTTTGCTTTCTGGATTTTTTGGCTGAGGCACTTAGCATGACCACAGCCCCGAGGCCAGATCACTCAAGCTTCTATGGACCACTTTTTGTCTTGTGAGTAAGGCCTTCGCTGAATGCAAGAATTCACGGAACGTGTTGGGAAATAAAAGTTTGACGCCATGAAGCAGAAGCTGGGGCATTTGTACAGTTTGGGGCGTGGTCACTTGTCTCACATTCGTAGGTCATCTATCAGAGTGCTCGAAAAAATAAACTGGCCATGGTCCTGAGATAACAGCAGGGTGCGTGAGAGCTGTCAATCATGCCCACAGGCTCCTCCCTTTTTAAAACCTCTGGGTGTCAGTAATGTGATTACACACCAATAAAAAGGGCTGGCTGAGTCGTTAGCTCCGCCTCTCCAACATACAGGTAACTAGCAAGCAGACACTTTTGTTTTCCATCTGCTTGTCCCTGTAAATCCGTCAGAAGAGAAAGCAGAAGAAGAATCCAGGGAGTGGTCTAGTGCATCGACATCCAAGCGGTCTACCTCCGGGTCGGCGTCCACGGGGTTGCTGACAGAGATGAACGTTTTTTTTTTCATCTTATATTCAGAATGTTACACTTTCTACAGATCTAGGTGATGTGATTCCTAAAGATTCATTGTTCATGTTCAAATTCCATTTTTATTTGTCACATATATAGTCATACACGGGATGATGTGCAGTTAAATGCTTCTATCAACTGCTACAGACCACAGTATTGCAAATATTGCAAGTAACAATGAACCAATATGCAAATATTGCAAATATAACCAAATATTACACTTTTATGTCTTTAACCTATGTAACCTATAAAATATGTGTAACAGGTAGGGTGAAGTCAAAGTATAATGTGATTAAGTATAAAGTATATATAAAAATTATAAAGGTTTGGGCAAGGATTCTGGGGGGATTGAAAGTGAAAGTGAAAGTGCTGGAGTGGATTGGAGTTCTATGAAGTGTTGTTATTGTAGATACTGTTGAGAGCTCGAATAGCCTGCGGGAAGAAGCTCCTCCTCATTCTCTCTGTGTTGGACTTCAGGGAGCGGAAGCAGAGAGAACAGTCCATTGTTGGGGTGGCTGAGGTCCTTCACTATCTTCCTGGGCCTGGTCCAGCACCGCTTGTTGTAGGTTGATTGAAGGTCAGGGAGCTTGGTACAGCTGATCGAACCACCCTCTGTAGGGCTCTGTAGGGTTCAGTCAATCAGCATTCACTTACGTCACTGGTAATCAGCTGCCCAGAACTACAACATGCCAAAAAGGGAGAACGTCCACCAGTAATTCAAGTGACTGTGAATCAGTGTGAAATCTATATCAATTGGCCTGGGGTGTGGTTCCCAGCTTCTTCAGTGTTTCAGAGCCAAGAATACTGTAGTTTACTTCTCCATGATTTTCAGGCTTTAGAAGGCCAACCTCCCTCCTCACATCGTTCTACCGGTGGACCATTGAGATGTTCTCTGCTGCTACATCACTGTCCGTGATAGTGAAGACAGCAGAGCACATAATCGGGGTTCCATTTCCACCCATCTCGCAGCTCCAAGAGGAACACCTCATCCGTCGAGCTCGGAACATAATGATGGACTCTCACCACCCCTCACATGGCCCGTTCTCCCTCCTACCACCTGGCAGATGGTTCCGCAGCATCAGAACTGTAGCTGCCAGACACTGCCAGAGCTTCTTCCCGCAAGCGGCCAGAGCTCTCAATGCACTCAATGCACCGCCATCACCAAAAAACTTCCATCCTTATGCACCTGATTTTTGCACATTCCTACAAATTTGCACATGTTTGTCTTGTCCTGTGTGTCCTGTTTGAAATATCCTACATATCCACTTACAAGTGTCCTACATGATGTTGTCCAGTTATGTCCTGTTCGACCTGTTCATTGTACGGAAAAGTTCTACTTTTCTCCTATAGAGAAAACCTGTACAGTATTTAAGGTTTAGTTTTATTTAGTATAGTTTAGTTTAGTGTGGATATACGTATATATTTTTCTTTTTGATTGCACTATGCGCGGGTCTGTGTGAAACATTATTTCAATACACGGTATACTGACAGTAAACCAATCTTGAATCTTGAATCTTGAGACTTGGTTTTATGTACTCAATTTTACTGAACGGTTAATAACATATTTCTTGAAGGTGTTATAAACTCAGAAAGCTTTCTGCTTTATCCGAGACCTCCGGCCAAGAATTCTACTTTTGTCTTTTCTTTGTTTCAGAGACACACACACAGAAATAAACTGAACAACTTAATCTGTCACATATCTTACCAATACATTTATGTGAATAAACCAAACAAACCGAAAGTGAAAAGTGAAGTGATTGTCACATGTGATACACAGCAGCACAGCACATGGTGCACACAGTGAAATTTGTCCTCTGCATTTATCCCATCACCCTGAGTGAGCAGTGGGCAGCCATGACAGGCGCCCGGGGAGCAGTGTGTGGGGACGGTGCTTTGCTCAGTGGCACCTCAGTGGCTCCTTGGCCGCCTCCTTAACCACTAGGCCACCACTGCTGTCAGTATAAGTAAAAAAAAAACAATTTACTCATTAGCATAAATTAGACGGCTTAGTTTAAAATAGCAGTTTAAAATTGTCACGACTGGGGTGTACGGACGCCAAAGATTGAAAAAGAAAAAATGTGTTTATTTAAAATGTCCCAAAAATGTCTTGGCGCTGAAATGGACGGGTGGACGAACGCCAAAGATTGAAAAAGAAAGAACGTGTTTATTTAAAATGTCCCAAAAATGTCTTGCCGCTGAAATGTTCTTGCATGGGCCCGCACCCTCACTTACACTTCACACCGCCGCCTGAGAGAAGATCGTGGCTCACCGGGTACGTGCGTTGGCCGGTGAGTTCCGGATCAGGGGGACCACACCTGATACCGGGGTGATAGTAGCCTAGTGGGTAACATACTCGCCTATGAACCAGAAGACACAGGTTCAAATCCCACTTACTACCATTGTGTCCCTGAGCAAGACACTTAACCCTAAGTTGCTCCAGGGGGACTGTCCCTGTCACTACTGATTGTAAGTCGCTCTGGACAAGAGCGTCTGATAAATGCTGTAAATGTAAATACCGGTCAACCTGAGGAGGGCGGACCACAACCATGCAGGTCCTCCTGCCCCGGTACTCTGGAGAGGGAGTGTGTGTCGTAAAACTATACATTCCTTAAACTACTGTGGTTAAATCCACTGCTAAGGTGCCACTGCTAAGGTGCCACTGAGGTGCCACTGAGCAAAGCACCGTCCCCACACACTGCTCCCCGGGCGCCTGTCATGGCCGCCCACTGTTCACCAAGGGTGATGGTTAAATGCAGAGGACAAATTTCACTGTGTGCACCGTGTGCTGTGCTGCTGTGTATCACAAGTGACAATCACTACACTTTACACCTCTGTCCCCCTGCATGCCCACGAGTCCCTGTCCTCTTTCTAGCTCCCTCCCCTCCGCCCTGTCGCTTCGCCTTGGATCCATCGCTCTCTCCCTCCGCTCCGCGGTGACAGTTAGCAGAGGCAGCTGCTTACACTCGCTTCCACGTCACTCATCCCTCGCTTCAGGGTCCTCCTGAGCCCCCTGTCCCCCCGCCACTGCTGTCTTCTGCCTCTCCAGTGGAATATACGCGCTTTATTATCGGCGCTGGCCTAATTATTTCTGCAATGAGTATAGGTGGCGCCACTGTTGCTGGGAGTAGATGTGGATGACGGTGTCACTCGTCGCGATAGCGCCGGGAGTTGCGGCGGCGCTGGAAAATTGGTGCTCGTCGCCACGCTCCGGCGTGATTCATTACGGTTATTGCCACGGGACTAAAGGAATGAATTACGGCTGCAGGAATCATAACTCTAATCCCTCCGTTCCGTCACCTGCCATGGGCCCTACTTGGCGACCCCGCCATCGTCCCTGGGCTCGTGGCGGGCCCCGTTGGCTAATCCCCCCCAGGCTTCCGCGGTGGACATGGCGGATTAAATGGGCAATTTCTCCCGTTGACGGGTATGAAAACAAACTTTGCACTTTAGTTGCGGGGAGGGATAAGTACCTGACTTCAGGAAGTTGTCTTCTCAGGAGGCATTTTAAATCTGCTACGTCCTGGAAGCGACCAAAACGTTTCCTTTAACCACAGGATGCGTGGTAAGGCCCGCTGCCAGATTACGGATAAAAGATTTGCTGCTAAACGGACTACACGCCTACACTCCACTCTTGAAATTAATCATATCCTCATTACGGCGCGGCCAACCTCCAGGAGGAAGGCCTTATGTAACTCGTATGAATGTGACTATGCAGTGGCATGTAAAAGTTTGGGCACCCTCACTTTACATTTACATTTACAGCATTTACCAGATGCCCTTATCCAGAGCGACTTACAATCAGTAGTTACAGGGACAGTCACCCTGGAGCAATTTAGGGTTAAGTGTCTTGCTCAGGGACACAATGGTAGTAAGTGGGATTTGAACCTGGGTCTTCTGGTTCATAGGCGAGTGTGTTACCCGCTGGGCTACTACCACCCTCACTTAAAAATGTCTGTAACTGTGGGTGAACATGAACTGATCGCTGAAGTGCACACATTTGTTTAACGTTTTGTAGCAAGACCACATTTTTACTTCATCATCATTTACAGGTGCAAATCTCCACAGAAATGGACAATAGGCCTCTGGTCAGAACACCTCCTTTGCCACGTACTACAGCTTGGTAAAGCACAGGAGGATGGCCCAGCACAGAAGGAGCAACACCTCAGGCCAGAATCAGCTGTGTACCTTCACCTCACATTTACATTTACGACATTTGGCAGACGCCCTTATCCAGACGCCAGGCAGACGCCTTATGCTGTGTATCACGTGTGACAATCACTTCACTTCAGAGTGACTTGCAACATGCTTTCAAGTTACCATCGATGAAGTGATCTGTTCTAGTTCATTAGGACACTCAACTATGAATACAATCTTTTTATTCACTCTGTTGTAGTTTCTATACAGAAGTCAGACAATAAGAAGGTTACAAGTTCATCTAAATATTCTCTAAAGAGGAAGGTCTTGAGCTGCCGTTTGAAAATACTCAGCTGTTCTGACCTCGAGGGGAAGTTCATTCCACCACCGAGGGGCCAAGACAGAGAAGAGTCTAGATGAATGTCTTCCTTGTACCTTCTGAGATGGAGGGACCAGGCGAGCAGTACTGGAGGCTCGGAGTATACGAGGTGCAGTGTGAGGTGTAATAAGGGCTGTGAGGTAGGATGGTGCTACTTCATGTTTGGCTTTGTAGGCCAGCATCAGTATTTTGAACCTGATGCGTGCAGCTACTGGGAGCCAGTGGAGGGAACGTAGCAGAAGGGTGGTGGGGGAGAATTTGGGAAGGTTGAACATCAGTCGTGGACGAGAATGTTCAAATATTGGACAGAGAAGGTAGGTGGTTTGAGAGAGGAGTGAGGGAAGCTATGCATGTGCAAATCAACAAACCCTCACTCAACAGAGGTGGAGGCCAGAGGTGGAGACACAACCTATCTCCGACCTATTTTGCTGCCCTTTCTTCCATCCCCAGGAAGATCAGGCCCAATTCACACGTTCACCAGGTTGGCCACATTGAACGACCCGCTTAATGGGGGCAGGGGGGGGTGCCAGGGCGGGGCTGTCACATCTACCCACCCCCTCCCCTTTTGTTCCACGTAACAAGTCTATTCAAGGCGGGATTGAGGTGAAACCAACATGGAGGATAAATTTGTGGGCACAAGCCAACTTTCCTCAGATTGACAAAGTTCTGTGGATGCAGAATGAAATGTCTCTACATTAAAGAAAGAAAGTCACGATTCAACTTTCATACAGCTTGGTAAAAACTTTCTCTAGACAGTTTTTCAGTTCTTACTGGAGGGTTGTTCTGTAGAAAAAGAAGAAATTCTGTAAGATTCTTGGATTGTCTGCTCTTCTGAGATCCAATCACAGGTAATAAATAATGTTTAGGTTGTGTGAGGGCCATGGCAGGAGAGGTGGCTCTTTAGGTATTTCTCTGCAGAATACGAGGGGCGCGAATAGAAGTAAAGAGGCCTGTAGGATGCCATAACTCTGACTCAATTTCCAGGTAAAAAAAAGGACATGTCCGGGGAAAAGAGGACATCTAGTCACCCTATTTTCTTACAATAGAGGCTAACAGTTTCCTGGTGAAATACTGCCCCCTATCGGTTCTCCAAGGGACAAACGCTTACACGTTTCTCCTTTAAAGGATCAATAAATGACAATATATACTGTGATATGAAAAATACAGTCATTTAATTCAGACCTCTTGAATAGTTCCAGCTGAAAGTAGTTCATGATTTAAAAAAAATATAATGTTTAAAAACAAAAGGGGAAATGACATTTACTCTTAAGTCTTGAATTAAAGCCACACCCATGTTTTTAGGGGTTTATATTAGTAATGCTGTAGTAACGCTTGACGTAAAATAACCGGGGGACAGTTCCTCTCACTGCGTCTTCCTTACTCGCATTACTCGACTTCGCCTTAATCGCGATTAATGATCGATGCATCGAAGTCGCTTAACAGGCTCCGTGTTGCCTGGCAACATATTAGCCGAAGAAACGTCCCGTCGATGCATGTTGTTTTTTTTTTTTGGCTTTACATAACCGCGCCAAAAAGATTTATTGTATGAATTGTGGCCGATGCATTATGCAATATGCATTCTGCTTGTCACACCGGTGACGACATAATGGAAGAGTGTAATGGCAATATCAGCAACGGTGGTGAGGAATAAAATGCAGACGTATAAACAGAAGTAATGCCAGGTGCAAATGGTGAATAAATTATTCACGATAATCGCAAACATGAATTGGACGCGGGGCGCGACGCTTACAAGATTTCCCACAGGCTGTTCAGACCTGGAGCCAAGTGGCCAGGCCGGTCCGCCCGTCTCCTCCCAGTTAGGGTAACCCTCTCTTCCTCCTCCTCCTCCTCCTCTTCCTCCTCCTCCTCCTCTCTCCTCCTCCTCCTCCCCGCACATACATCAGTGTGTGTTTAGCGGCGGGCTCGTTTGGTATTCCGTTCACACCGTGAAGAGAGAGAGAGAGAGAGATAGAGAGGAAGAGAGAGGGAGGAGAGAAAAATAAGAAGGAGAAAAAAAAAACGAGGTTGAGAAGGCAGGGCGAGAGAAAAAAAAAAAAAAAGAAAAAGAGAGAGGAGAGAGATTCCAGCACGCGCGGTTCCTCCATGCCAGGTGCGCTATTATTCCTTCTTATTTTCCACCGCATGCTGCCCTTTCTTTCCTCTTCTCTCCCGCTGTTATTAGTATTTTTATTGCAATGTCGGAGGGTGGAGGGCGGAACCGTGTCTGTCTTTTCAGGCTCCCGGACAGACGGCGCGTCTCGGCGGTTCGGACCCGCCGACGGGCGATAAGTCGGATCCACGCACCCTGTCCGCCTCGAGACCTGCCGTGGGGCGCGTCGCCCGCGAATCGCGTCCACAACTTTTCTCTTTTTTCCCCCCCTCGGCTCCGTAGGCGACGCGGATCCCGAGGTATGGAGGCACAACCCCACCCCAAACCCCCAAACCCCAACCCCATTATCTCACAGTTCTGTAATCATGCTGATATTCATGCGTTCATGCATGTGGCTCGGGGAGGCAGGCGTGGAAGCAGTGTGTGTGTGTGTGTGTGTGTGTGTGTGTGATGGTGATGACGTTGTCTCGATTTCAGCTTCTCACTATGGTACCCAGTGTGTGTGAGCGTGTGCTAAATTCGGCGGCCGCCCATCCAGGAAGAACGGCACCAGTATCCCAGGGTTCCTGGCCGGCCTTTCTCTCCCTCTATCTCTCTCTCTCTCTCTCACACACACACACACACACACACACACACACGGTTCCTCTCCTCCCGGCGCTCTCCCTCGCTGCCTCCCGTGTTATGGATAATTTAGATATTCGGAGGGCCGCTGCGGATGCTGGAGAGAGGCGACCTGTGCGTCCGCGTTGGTGCTCGACGTGGCTCGGATGCCGCTGGCGGATCTTCTGTGTGGGCGTGATGTTAGTAAGCCCGTGCGAGAAGCTGAGCGACGTGGCCTACCGAGGATAAATAATACAATCGGTACAGCGTGCTCTCGCCATTTCTGTCTTCGTACGAGTGTGAGGCATGGGACAGATGATTACATAATTCCAGGAAATCTTTAGGTGGCCATAAAGTTTTCATGACGTCCCCGCTGCGCCGCTCTCCGTGATGTCCAGGCCCTGTCGGGCGGCTCCTTACGTAACTGGACAGGCCTTGGCGAGGGGTGGACGCGGGTGGGGCGGGGAGTGGCCGGACGGTACACGCCCGGCCGGGCGGGGGGGGGGCGAGTCACGCGTTAGCTGTGCTGTCTGGCGTTCGGGGGGGGGGAATGCGGTGTAATGCGATTGGGTACAACTGTCTGAGCAAGTGATGGGGAGGGGGGGGTGGCGAAGGAGCGAAACGCGCCGCTCGGCTCCTCCGGGTCGATGTTCCAGGTAATCTGGGGGGGAAACCTGCACAACAGGGACAAAAAAAAAAAACAGTTGGAGTGAAAGGTGACGCTGGAGATACGATTACACTCAGGTACATGTGGGGGTGTGATAAACTGAAAAGAGACAAAGATAATATCACAGCGCAGAAACAAATCCGGTTACACGTCTTTCATGGGTGGGGTTGTTACGTCGATGCGGGTGCAAATAGCCCTCGCTTTGCTGGAGAAGAGTGGCATTGGTCAGTTTCATGTCATAGCCGGTATTAAAAGCCCCAAATGGGCTCTGGAACTCCCTTAAACGTTTATTCATTTCTGAGGATTGAAAATGTCGGAACGGCATTTTAAAGGGTGGCCCTCATGAACATACAAGTCCAGAGTTGGTTACGAAGTTCTGAATAGTCTTTTCATTGCATTTGCTTAATTGTATTGCCTCAGTCCACAACAACTAAACAATAGAGCCAGTCCTCGCTCCCGGTTTTTAAACTTGCTTCCGGGTGGGACGAGGACGATTAGAAAATAGGCCTTCATCTGAGCATTCATCCTGGAAAATGACCAAAGCTCCTGCAGCATGACATACAAAGTTTTCAGACTGTTTTTGTATCCGTTGTGAGTTTTGTTCCGTATCCAGCATAGCTACATGTATATCTTTTAGGTGTTGGACTTAAAAGAGGACCTTGCAGAACCCCGTAATATTTCATCATATGTTTACATTTACCGATTTTTTAATCATTTATCAGATGCCCTCATCCAGAACGCCTTACAGCCATTAGTGACAGGGAGAGTCCCCCCTGGAGACACTCAGGGTTCAGTGTCTTGCTCAGGGACACAATGGTAGTAAGTGGGATTTGAACCTGTGACTTTGTGGTTTTCTGGATCTATGTGATTGTGCAAGCAACTAGGCTACAACCACCGCAAAACCAAAGGCGGTCTCACACCGGTGGGATTCACCTGGACTATTTTCTCCCCTGCAGTATTCTCTTCTCATCAAGAAGGACATCTGTACTTCTGTCTTCAGTGATGGAAGTAAATTCCATACAGTTAAAGAGCAGCTTTCAGACGTAGATGCCTTGATGCGTTTTCACGGTGACGTAAGCGGCGTGGCCATAATGAGCGCCTTGTTTCTGCTAATGAGGTTTTTGGAGGCGCTGTGGATTACTTTATTGATTTTACTATGTTTTATTTCTTCCACGCCCATATTGCTTGGTGCCGTAGTGATTGGACGGTGCTGGAAAGGGTCTACGCGCTCTGGGACTTTCTGCTGTGTGCTTCGTGATTGGATGCTAACCCCGTTGCCAGGAGGTCTGGACCAGGTCCTTAGCAGCCCACCTGGCCTCTGTTGCACGACTGGACGGGGACCTTACTGACCGCCAGGCCTGCGTTGTGGTATATTGCTTTTCCTGGGAATATCGATCGGAAGTGGGATGGCATAAGGACCGTTCTGGCTGCATTCGGGGTGTGAGTTGCACTGTCGGTGTCACCTATGCGTTTCTGCAGCGTGGCTGCATTAGAAAACCTCCTGTCAGACACACACACACACACACACACACACACACACACACACATATATATATATATAGTTGTTGCGAGAAGATACTTGTGCCCCCAACCCCTTCCTCTTTGGCTCATTTGTTTCCTCATCGCTCTCTCTCCTGCTGCCTGTGCAGGACTGCACTACCGTGCCACTTTGGTGCCAGACAGCCATCTTTCAGATTGAGATATGCCGGGCTTTAAAATCAAAGCCCAGACTGATTTACTGAGCGGGGGCGAGGGAGGCTGCCCGGTGGAGACTTTTTAATGCACTAATCTCCAACTCATTTCTACAATGGGCCGCGGATCGGCGATGGACGGATAAATTGGCATCGCTGTGTCCTGAGCTTTTTTAGGTGCTGATCCGGAATGATGGACTGCACTAAGATGCTGATGAAGCACGTCCGGGAGGGGCAGGGAGAGGCACAGAAACAGACAGCAGTAAATACGTCCATTAACCACACAAAGTATGTTTTCTGCAGTTATCTGCATTTCCAATGATCATTCAGCTGATCGCGTCATCTGTTGATCGGCACGGGTGCATATATAAGAGGAGGAACTGCCCACACAACACATTTTGTTGGTGCGTGTATAAAAGATTAAAGGTCTGTGTCACTGCTGGAGTTCGGGGACGCATTTGCAGGCATGCTGGGAGCAAGGGGACAAGTCGTCGCACGGGGAGCAGACATAGGACGCGCTGGGGAGGAGGACCGGAAGCGTTTGGTCGGGGAGAGGGAGGCCGGAGGTAACGGGAGTGGAATCGTGGACGCGCCGCAGCGCGGCGTGGAGGGAACTAGGGCTTCGTGGGGGGGTAGCGGGGAGATCGTCTTCTTACAAGGGTCAGGCAAACTCAGTGTCAGTGGCAGGCGAAGGTCGTGGTGTCGAGGTGGAATCCGTCCGTAGATCTTCGTAATAAAGGGGGCAGGCAAGGCTCGTGGTCAGGGACAGGCAAGGGTCGTGGTCGTGGATTCTAGTCAGCTGGGCGTGGGGAAAAAAGGCTAGCGTCTCTGGGGAATAGATTCAACTCAAAGAGCGGGCAGCATCTCCTCGGAGTTACCTGACTTTTATACTCTACGCTGCCCGCTCTCATTTCCTCTTCCGGGTTGCCGTCTCTCTGTCTGGTCTGGTGCTCTCTGGTGGGCTGGAGGTGTATTGGCTGTGACAGAGCCCCCCCTCCTAGGCCCGGCTCCTGAAGGGCCCGGCAAATCAGGGTGGCGGTCATGGAAATCCAGGAGAAGGGCTGGATCCAGGATATCCCGCCGGGGCACCCAGGACCGATCCGCTGGTCCATAGCCTTCCCAGTCCACCAAATATTCTAGGCCCGCGGCCCCCGCCTCCGGACGTCCAGGAGGCGACGGACCGTGTAGGTCAGAGAGCCGTCGATGCGCCGCGGAGATGGTGGCAGAGATGGGGGGGGTTGCAGAGGGGATGAGTGAGCCTTACGGAGGTGGGAGACATGGAAGACTGGGCTGACACGCAGAGTGCGTGGAATGGCCACCTGATATGCAACCGGGTTGATGCGTCGAGTCACTCTGAAGGGTCCAATGAAGCGGGGTCCTAGTTTTCGCGGACTGGACTGCATAGGCAGGCCTCGGGTGGAGACCCAAACTCTGTCTCCGGGATGGTACATGATGGCCGGCCGACGGCGGCGATCCGCCTGTCGTTTCATGCGCTCCGCGGTGCGGTTGAGGACCCGGTGAACTTGGGACCAGACCGTGTGGAGCTGGCGAAGTCGGTTGTTGACCGCCAGCACCGGTCCCTCGACCATGGGCGTGGGGAACCATGTGGGTCTGAGGCCAGTGACCACCTCAAAGGGGGAGCGCTCTGTGGCCGAGGAACTGTGCTGGTTCCGTGCGAGCTCCGCCAAGAGGAGGTGTTGGGACCAGGAGGTTGGTCGGGCCGAGCAGTAGCAGCGAAGGTAGGTCTCCACCTCCTGGTTGACCCTCTCGGTCTGGCCATTGGACTGGGGATGGTACCCTGATGACAGACTGACCGATACCCCCAGTTGTCCCCAGAAGTGACGCCAGAATCTGGCGATGAACTGGGGGCCGCGGTCAGAGAGGAGGTCTACTGGGGGTCCAAACTGCCGTACCACTTCTTGGAGGACGACGTCGGCGGTTCGCGCAGCTGTTGGGAGTCCTGGAAGGGCAATGAACCGGCCCATCTTGGAAAAACGGTCCACAAGTACCATAATGGTGGTCATCCCTCTTGATCGTGGCAGTCCCGTGATGAAATCCATGGAGACATGGGACCATGGGCGATGGGGGCGTGGCAGGGGAAGGAGAAGGCCTTGGGGTCTTTGTGTGTCGGCCTTGTGTGAGGCGCAGGTGTTACAAGCGGCAACGTATGCCTGTACATCTGAGGCCAGGCCTGGCCACCAGAACGTCTGCTGAATGTTGGCCAGGGTGCGCTGACGTCCAGGGTGTCCGGCCAATGGAGTGTCATGCCCCCATTGTAGGACGCGTGGTCGGAGAGGGGGTGACACGTAGGTGAGGTTGGGAGGCGTGGTCCGAGGTGGGGGGTGGTGTGTGTGATCAGCAATCACTTCTTGCATGAGGGTCCAGCGTACGGGGGCCAGTAGGAACGGCTGGGAGAGGATAGGGGAGGACTGATTGTCCTCAGCCTCTGGGGTGTAGCGGCGGGACAGGGCATCAGCCTTCGCATTCTTGGTGCCGGGGATGTAGGATACGGTGAATTCAAACCTTGTGAAGAACAAGGCCCACCGTGCTTGCCGTGGGTTAAGGCGTTGGGCGTTTTGGAGGTACGCCAGATTTTTGTGGTCTGTCAGTACCAAAAATGGGTGGACTGCCCCCTCCAGCCAATGGCGCCACTCCTCCAGGGCCAGTTTGATGGCCAGGAGTTCCCTGTTCCCGACATCATAGTTCCGCTCCGCTGGGTTTAGTCTACGGGAGAAGAAGGCACATGGGTGCAATTTGTGGTCCAGGGGGTTGCGTTGCGATAGTACCGCCCCCACTCCTAGACTAGACGCGTCAACTTCAACGACGAATGGGAGTTGGGGGTCTGGGTGGAATAAGATGGGGGCCGTGGTGAATAGCTGTTTGAGTTTACTGAATGCCTGCTGAGCTTGGGGGTTCCAGTGGAGTCGGGTTGGTTGGCCTTTAAGGAGGGAGGTCATGGGTTGTGCCACCTTGCTGAAGTTGCGGATGAAGCGACGGTAAAAGTTGGCGAATCCGAGGAACTGTTGTAGCTGACGAATGGTGGTGGGTACAGGCCAGTCCGTGACTGCGGTTGTCTTGATGGGATCCATGGCAATTCCTTGGGGGCTGATTTGGAACCCCAGGAAGGAGATTTCCGCTGCATGAAAAGTACTCTTTTCCAATTTCACAAAGAGACGGTTTTGTAGAAGGCGCTGGAGGACCTTTCTGACGTGGGAGATGTGGGTCGAGAGGTTGGGTGAGTAAATTAGAATGTCATCTAGGTAGACGAACACAAATTGATCCAACATGTCTCTGAGGACGTCATTAACGAGCGCCTGGAAGGCGGCTGGGCTATTCGAGAGACCAAAGGGCATTACCAAATACTCATAGTGTCCGGATGGCGTGATAAAACCCGTCTTCCACTCGTCCCCTTCCCGGATCCGAACGAGGTGGTATGCATTCCGGAGGTCCAGCTTAGTAAAGACAGTGGCCCCTGCCAGGAGTTCAAAGGCGGTGTTCAGAAGTGGGAGGGGGTAACGGTTCTTTTTAGTTATCGCGTTCAGCTTCCGATAATCAATGCATGGCCGCAGTCCCCCGTCTTTCTTACCCACAAAAAAGAACGGGGCAGCAGCTGGAGAGGTGGAAGGACGGATTATGCCGCTAGCCAGGGATGCCGTGATGTATTCATCCATCGCCTTTCGCTCTGGAAGTGAGAGCGAGTACAGTCGGCCTCGTGGTGGTAAGGCACCAGGGAGCAGGTCAATCGCCAGATCATAAGGTCTATGGGGGGGCAGCTCTGCTGCCTTGTCCTTGTCAAAGACCGCAGCAAGGTCATGGTAACACTCAGGGACCCCCAGTAAGGAGGAGGTGGTGTCATGTGGAGATCGAGGTGTGGTCTCTGGCAGCTTTTGGGTCACATCGTCTCTAAGGGGAGTGGTTTCAGCTAACGGGCGTGGTTTGCAGTCTTGGACCGGGGTCTTGGTCCTAGGCAGGGAGCATGGCATGGGTTGAGGGGCGTGGCCGAGTCTCACCGTTGCTACATGTGTGGGTCCAGAGCGGTTCGGGGGCGTGGCCTGTCGGGGTTGGTGGTGGATGCATTGGCGTCCCCACTGTTTGATGGTGCCTGTGGTCCAGTCAATGTGGGGCTCGTGGGTGGTCAGCCATGGGTATCCTAACACAATTGGGTCATGAGGGGTCGTGGTTAAGTAGAATGTCACGGTTTCCACATGATTGGGCTCAAGGCAGATTAGTAGGGGTTTGGTTTGGAAAAGGATTCTGCCTGAGCCCAACGGGCTGCCATCCAGTCCCATAACCGCACGGGGGGGATCACACCGGGAGACAGGGAGCTGGAGTCGGGTGGCCAGATCGACGTCGATCAAGTTCATGGCCGCCCCGGAGTCCACCAGCGCTCGCCCCTGATGGTGGCCGGGTCTGGGTTTATTCCAGCAGACGATGATGGGAAGTGAGCAGCGGGTGGTGGCTCTGGGAATGGCCTTGGTCCTCGCCAGGGGACTCCAGACCTCAGGGAAGCGTGGGTTTTTTCCAGATGGGTGTGGTTTTATTCGGCGGTTGGGACAGACGGCGCTGAGGTGGTTAGGTTCTCCGCAGTAATAGCAGCGTCTCTGCTCTTCTCGGCGCTTTCGTTCCTGGGGAGTGAGTGGGGGTCGGGCTCGGCTCATTTGCATGGGTTCGTAGGATCGACGGGGGGGGCGGAGCCCTAGGGGCGTCATGCAGGCGCGCGGCGGGGGCACAGTGGAAAGGGGCGTGGCTACGTCGTTCTTGGTCGCGCTCAGCGTGACGTCTGTCTATGGACGTGGCCAGCGTGATTATACTGTCCAGCGTGGTTCCCCAATCGCGATTTACCATGTCGTCTTTCACCGCCTCCCGGAGGCCGTGGTAGAACGCGGCGGGGAGCGCGGCGTCAGTCCACCCACTGTCGCTCGCCAGGGTTCGGAATTCAATCGCGTAATCGCTTACGCTCCGATTTCCCTGACGTAGTGACAGGAGCCGCAAAGACGACGCGCGCCGCCCGGTCTCTCCCTGAAACACGGTCTGGAGGCGGTCCAGGAAGGCGGGGACAGACAGACAGATCGGGTCGCGTCGCTCTACCAGCGGCGTGACCCAGTCCAGCGCGCGTCCGGTCAGCCGCGTAATAATATACGCGACCGCCGTTTCTTCGTCAGGGAGGTGGGCGGCTTGGAGGCGGAGAAGCAGCCGGCACTGCGTGATAAATCCGCGACAACTCTTGGAATCACCGTCATAAAGTGGCGGGGGGGCCAATCCCGCCAGGGTGGACATACGTGACTCTGGAGTGGCGACTGCAGGACCGGGACAGCTGGGCTGGGACTGCAGCGCGTGGACATGTACCGAAAGGTCAGCGAGAGCGGAGCTGACCTGGAGAAGTGCGCGTTGTTGCTGGAGCTGCGTGTCTTGGTGATCCTGGATGGCGATGTGCTGCAGCTGTAGGAACGCGGTCAGCTGACCGAGCGTCTCTTGCATGGTGGACATGCCTGCTGCGTCAGGAGATGGCCCGCTCTTACTGTCACTGCTGGAGTTCGGGGACGCATTTGCAGGCATGCTGGGAGCAAGGGGACAAGTCGTCGCACGGGGAGCAGACATAGGACGCGCTGGGGAGGAGGACCGGAAGCGTTTGGTCGGGGAGAGGGAGGCCGGAGGTAACGGGAGTGGAATCGTGGACGCGCCGCAGCGCGGCGTGGAGGGAACTAGGGCTTCGTGGGGGGTAGCGGGGAGATCGTCTTCTTACAAGGGTCAGGCAAACTCAGTGTCAGTGGCAGGCGAAGGTCGTGGTGTCGAGGTGGAATCCGTCCGTAGATCTTCGTAATAAAGGGGGCAGGCAAGGCTCGTGGTCAGGGACAGGCAAGGGTCGTGGTCGTGGATTCTAGTCAGCTGGGCGTGGGGAAAAAAGGCTAGCGTCTCTGGGGAATAGATTCAACTCAAAGAGCGGGCAGCATCTCCTCGGAGTTACCTGACTTTTATACTCTACGCTGCCCGCTCTCATTTCCTCTTCCGGGTTGCCGTCTCTCTGTCTGGTCTGGTGCTCTCTGGTGGGCTGGAGGTGTATTGGCTGTGACAGTCTGTTATAAACATTATTTCGGTCTTAGTGTTCCCCCAATACTGTCCCTGAAGTCTCTCTCCGAAGTTCAGCCTGGGTGCAGAATTTTAGCCACCTTGAGACAGTCGGTGTCTGCAGCTTTAAATGCTAATGAGGAGGAGAGAGGCGGGACGAGGAGGAGAGCGGCCTATGGAAGTGTGCAGGCATTCGAGGAAATGACATCCCAGCACTTCCTGTTTGGTGCAAACAGGAAGTTATGTCGCCGTTTTCCAGGAACAAAGATAAATGAACCCACTGGTTCTTCAGAATCTCATCTGTGCTGATTATTTACATCCAGTCACTGAGCAACTGCGATGCCTCGCACTGGGAAGCCATGACAGTCGGTGGAGTTGCTTTTTTAGGGGAGGGGCGGTAAATTCTCTGGCCAGACAAAGCATGATAAACGGAAGGTAACCTTTCCCCTTATGACGTCATAAGGGGACAAATTCCAGATCTGACTGTCCAAGGTGTCGGTATCTGAAAGGCGAAGCAGACTGACCAAAGCGCTCTTTATACATTACAGACCAAAAGTTTGGACACACCTTCTTATTCAATGTTTTTTCTTTATTTTCGTGACCATTTACGTTGGTAGATTCTCACTGAAGGCATCAAAACTATGAATGAACACATGTGGAGTTCTGTACTTAACAAAAAAAGGTGAAATAACTGAAAACATGTTTTATATTCTAGTTTCTTCAAAATTGCTCTGATTACTGCTTTGTAAAGTACATAACTCCACATGTGTTCATTCATAGTTTTGATGCCTTCAGTGAGAATCTACCAACGTAAATGGTCATGAAGATAAAGAAAACACATCGAATGAGAAGGTGTCCAAACTTTTGGCCTGTACTGTATATATTATCCATTTCTATCCACTGCAGGACCATAGACAGGCTAGAGGATCTCGTTTTAATGTTAAATAATGTGAGATTATTTTTACTAGGGGGCCTTTAAAAACCAGCATGTCATGGGACTTTTAACATCTTGGAAACTGGGACAATAAAGCCCATGGTGATATTGGCTGCTTTGTGCAGAACAGATCTGAGATCAGAGATGAACTCAAACCTCAATAATAGGCCTCTGGCCGCACAGACATGCATATCACTTAATCTCTGCAATGGGCGAGACCCGAGCGTAAGTAAAAGTACCACATGTGCGGCGACGGTAATGAATTGGCCTAATAAATCGCGTCGAACCGCGTAAGCTCCGGTCGACGGAGAGATGAACAGAAGCAGGGAAAAGGTGGAGCGATGACCTGCTTTCCACAGACAGAATGAGCACGGCGCAGTCAGGGAATGCTAAAGAGCTCGCTTACATACGGCCCGAGCTGCGGGGAGACAAATTACGCCCACTGTCCTTCAGCGGGACGAGGACCGGCCTTGCTTTCTCTGACCTAACGTGCCGCGCCTCTGCCTTCTTTCAGGCCGGGATCTGCCGATGCCACAGAAGACTGTTTAACCTGAAGGAGAAGCATCTGCACTCGAGTCCGACTCGCGGAGCTGGAAAATCACTGCGCCTGAGAGGGTCCCGCTGGAAATGCGTGACCCAGAATTCAACTTGCTTTGAAGAGCAGACTTCGTTCGCCCGCGCGAGCCGAGGTCCGGGGCCTGTGACACCACGGGATAAACACCGGCGTGGACAGACCCGGCGCCGATCCATGACATCGGCATGACAAGGACTCCCGGGTCCCTCTGTCGCGCCAGATAAAAGTACGTTTAAAAATTTATACTCGGCATCTAGGCAGTATGAAGCAAAGCGAAAGAGGTGTAATTGGCTTGACTTGAGTGACATTCACACGGTGGGTGGGGTGAGAATTTGATCTTTTTTCTGCTGACATGACACAAATCTGATTTGTTTTTTTTTAAACACAAACACAAATCTTTTCTAATCCGATTTGAGCCACTCATGTGGTCCCAGATCAAATGCATGTCTGTTCTGTAGGGACGAGGCGGGTCTGCATCCAAACATGTATAATATATTAATAACAATCGATATTGGTTGAAAAGCAATCATTTTTTATGAAATCAGATGGTCAGATTGAATAGAGCCGTAAACACATTTTACATATTATACTGACACCGTCCATCATTCTGTATATGTCTTCTCCTCTTTCTCTCGTATTTTCAATAGAAAGCTGTATTGGGTGGGTGGGGCTCACACATGAAAGGACGGCCCTTTCGTCAACTTCTGCCCAGAAGGCGGAGCCTGACCAGCACCCTCCACTCCTGATTGGCTCAGACCTACTCAGACAAGTGCAAAAAAAAAAAAAAGAATCAGCCACCCAGCTCCATTGGGTCCCTCTCCTCTCCGGCGCCGTCCGATTGGTGTGGGCGGTACGGACTGCGCTGCGATTGGCCGGCTGAGGGTGGGAGTGCGATGCGGATTGGAGGATGTCGGGAGACTGGGATGATGACCTGTGCAGGAAGGCGTTCAAGGTGGTGGAGGACCTGTGCTTGAACTCCCAGGAGGGCAAGAGCCAGAGCAAACACTGCCGGGAATTGATCGATATGTGGCGGGGCAACAGGCAGCTTGACCCAGGTAAGGACGAGAGGGACAAATTGGGACAGAGCTGCATTTATGTGGGAGACGAGGACTCTGCCTGATCTCCTCAGATCTCCCGCCGCCTGTGGGCGCATCTGCGGTGGCTTTTAAAAGGAAGAGTGGAAGGCGAGGCGGCGCATGTGGAGGAAGCATTTTGATGCATTTTTCATGGTTATTTTGTATTGCGGGGACGCAGAGAACCCTACAAACAGCAGTTACTATTTTGAGTGAATTGTGCGCACAACTCCTCTAAAAGCTTAATGGGCTGAACTCCCCCAGGGGCCGGAAGGGGTCGGTCATTAAAACGAGAAGGAATCTAGAGCGGAAGAGTGTTAAACGCGACGTACGGCGGCCCCGTCTGAAGCCCGCGGTGGAGGTGTTGAACGGTGGAAGGCACGGCAGGCAGGGAGGAAGAGCGAAGAGGAGCGGTGATTGATGTGTGGCCATGCGGAGCGGCAGCGGGCCATATGCTGCCGCGCCAGTCCGTGGCGGGGAGATTTGGGCGAACGTGAAATAGAGAGGCCGCTTACAGTTGCGTGGCTCAGCATGGACCATATGGGCGGGCGGCGAGATGAGGTGAGCGCCGAGCTGAGCGGTGTGGCGCGGAAAAACTCGACTCGGATTTCAGGACCCCCTCCCAACACCTTTTCCAGGGATTGATTCTCGTGATCGTGCTCGGAGGAATCAGTTTAGACCGGATCCAGTGCAATTAGGGTGGCTAGAGTCTTCAAAATGGCAGCGCCGTGCAGTGTGCACCAAGCACGGGACCCGTCGATGTGACCGTGAAGTGATCGCCATTGTAAAACGCTGCAGCACAGCACACGGTGGCACAAAATAAAGCGTGTCCTCTGCACTTGATCATCACCCTTGGTGGGAAGTGGGCAGCCACGACAGGCGCCCGGCGAGTCTTGGCGGTTCGGGACTCCGTACCCACTAGGCCACCGCTGCCCCACGTCTCCTCAGGATTTACGTAAACGGAAGAAACGTGAAAGAAATAGGTATCCCTATCTTTAATGATGCTCTTCTAGGCAGAGTGTAAAATAGGAGGAGCCTGATTATTGGCAGCTACCTCCTCATTCTGGATGATTTAAACCCGTCCACGTCAATACATCACATGCGCGTATTGACGTTAAAGATCGTGTTTCTTTCGTGCTTTATCTGTTTATTTTACGGCACTTAGCGGCAGGAGAAAAACAGTGCCCGTAGAAAGAGTGGCAGGAAATGGCCAGGTAACCATTTCGGTTCGTTGAAGGGTTGGTTTGGCTAACCTTCTACCACGCTACCATCTTTCGAATGGAACAGAAATATTGAGCTGGTGCGATGCCACACTTTAGGCTCATTATTGATAGATTTTGGAATCTGTTGTGATTTCAGGCAGCCTTTTAAAATAATGAAACCCTATATTTTACGCCAAGCCTGCTATCACCTAATTACTTTTAAGCACTACTAGGCTGGAGGTAGTGATGTGCCTGGAGTCACCGTGGCATCAATCACGAATCTATGTATTTTACTTGCTTTATTCTGTCCACGTGTTAAAAGAAGAGATTCCGTTTTCATCCTCAGGGCTCTGTGGTCTGCACCGACGTAGCGTTATCAAGAATGTTCTACAGCATCTCAGTGCTGGACACACTGGCCAGACTCATTCTGATTTCCTGGCAGTTTGTGAATGAATGTTATAGTCAAAATGTCTAAGATGCATCATGTTACTGAGGATATAGAAAGGATCAGCGTTGGAACAGTGTTGGAGTGCCCGTGGATTGTATTTTACTAACGTCGTTCTGGCTGAATTAGTAAATTATTGAGAATTCAGAGATAATTCATCTCTTGATAGTAAGAAATCCAATTTTGGCCCAGTGCTAGTCTCTGCCCAGGTAAGTTGGCGTGGCCTCTTCGCCCCTAATCCACAGTCCGTGCTTTTTTTTTTCCGCATTTGATTTTCTTTCCCCCATTGATCAATGCATTAACCTCTCGGCGAAACCACTCCTCCTTTCACCTCCCTCACTCTATCAGTTCTTCTCAGCTGTTCTGTTGTTTCTCTCTCGCTCTTACCACTTGGGTCTGCCTCTGTCCATCACCACGCTCTCCTCCTCTCAAGAGAGGGAACGCGTGTGGACTTGATTAACCCCTCCGTGGTGGCATTTTCTCCCACGCTCCAGAGTGAATATGTTATCTTGACCAGAAGTCGCTCCGAACATCTAACCTAATCCGTTACCTGCCTTCAGGGCTCCGCCCACCGCGCTGGCCGCACTCACTTAATTTCCCTCTTCCACCAAACTTCCCGTCTCTCTTCAATCTCTCCCCTCGCCACTCCTTTTACGTCCTACCGTGATCTAGCCCCCCCCCCGTTTTTCTTTTCCTCGTCCCTCTCGTTCCATCTGTGTTTTATTCTTCACGGTGACAGATCCGTTCCCCTCCCCTCCCTCCCTCCCTCGCCAGCTCCTCTGATCATATCTTTTGAACAAGTGCTGATTAATGACATACACAGATTAATGAATAATTCAGGAAGGAGAAGAGAGTGCGAGAAAGGTGTGTGTGTGTGGGGGGGGGGTACTGTAAGCAGACGAAGAAAGAAGGTTAAAAAAGAGGACAGGAGATTGGGAGGGATAAAACGGACCCCGTGAGACGAAGGGGAGAAGAGATGAGTTGAGAAAAGACAATAAATCAGAGTGGCAAAGAGCAAGACGAGCCACAGAGAAAGAGCAAGGAAGATGGAGAAATGGATTGGTAATGAGACGAAATGAGAGGAAGAGAAATGGCTCGATAAGACAAACAGACAGTGCGGGTGGGGGGCAGGAAGAAAACACGAGGCAAAGAGCGTGATAAAAAAAAAAAAAAGGTGAAAATGTACCTGCGGGCCGACTCGGCACGGGCTAATCACCGCTCTGTTGTCTTGTTCGCTCGTTTACTGTTGGCAGGCTTTTCATCATTTCTCTTGAAAAGACTCAAAAGCAACACGCGCCGTCTGATCCTCAAATGAATTCAGGAGGTGTTTTTTTCCCCCATGTACATTTACCGCCGAGGTGCCGCTGAGCAAAGCACCGTCCCCACACACTGCTCCCCGGGCGCCTGCCATGGCCGCCCACTGCTCACCAAGGGCGATGGTTAAATACAGAGGACACATTTCACTGTGTGCACTGTGTGCTGCAGTGTTTCATAATGACAATCACTTTAACTTTCACTTAAGTGTCTTGCTCGCTCAGGGAAACAGTGGTAATAAGTGGGGTTTGAACCTGTGACATTGTGGTCTTGAAAGTGGTTGTTTTTTGTCATTTTGTCTACAAGTCTGCATCCTTAACCGCAAAGGCCACCTCTTCTGGTTTATAGCCGAGTGTGTTAGCCGCTAGGCTACTACCAGCCTACTAGACATTAGTGTAATGTCTAGTATAAAATAACATCAAATCGAATCTGCACATTCTTTTAAATATATATTAGCATGCCTGTTAAGGGACAGTGGTGGCGCAGCGGTCCCGATCCGCCGAGGTGCCACTGAGCAAAGCACCGTCCCCACACTGCTCCCCGGGCGCCTGTCATGGCTGCCCACTGCTCACTCAGGGTGATTGGTTAAATGCAGAGTACAAATTTCACTGTGTGCACCGTGTGCTGTGCTGCTGTGTATCACAAGTGACAATCACTTCACTTTAAAAGAAGCGGCTAGTGATGGCGCCCATTCAGTCGTCATTTCAATACAATACAGTACGGTTTCAATTAGTATTGCAATCTCCTCTTTTGTCAAAAAACTTTTTCTCCAACTTTTAGTAAATTCACTGCTTAAATTCGACAGGTCTCACCTGCAACTAGCTTAGTTTTCCGTAAGCCACACTCTCTGGGGCAGCTTCAGTTAAAGTTAAAGTGAAGTGATTGTCACATGTGATACACAGCAGCACAGCACACGGTGCACATGATGAAATTTGTCCTCTGCATTTAACCCATCACCCTGAGTGAGCAGCCATGACAGGCGCCCGGGGAGCAGCGTGTGGGGACGGTGCTTTTGCTGAGTGACACGTCAGTGGCACCTTGGCAGATCGGGATTCGAACCGGCAACCTTCTGATTACGGGGCCGCTTCCTTAACCGCTAGGCCACCACTGCCCAAAAAGCATGTTTCTGCCCGGTTCACTGCGCGGAATCTCGTCACAGTGTATCAGAAGGCCTCTAGACAGGGGGCTGAGGATCAAGCAGAGCGACAAGACTCCCGCGCTGGAAGGCACGTCACAATTTGCAGAGTTTGGACAGCATTGGCGTCAGCATTGACAGCCACTTCTCCTTCAGACGTATAACACGTTTTCTAACACGACCACCACAGTTTGAGCTTCGGATTTGAGACAGACATTCCAAATATAGTAGCAACCAATATAGACTTTTTATGTCTATGACTTGTGAAGGATCGAGATTAATATTTCCTGAAACTTTAAATGATGCAGTGCACACTCACGAGTGTGAGACCCCTAGTGGTCAGATTGAGGCTAATGACCTAGAGCCTTGTTTTAAGTAAAACGTTGTTGGGTTTTCATATAGGCTAGATCGAATAATGTTAAAGCTACCACAGAAAGATAAATAGTTGATCTAGAAAGCCTTTTCCATGTACATATTATCATCTGTAGTTTACAGAATAGATATACGTGCCCATTGTTTGGGAGGCTTGTGGTGCTAAAGTATTTAAGGTATTCCATCAAGTAATGAGCCCTGGTAAGAAAAATTGAGTTGTAAACCCATAAAAATATATGGATTTTTTCCTCCTACTTTTTTTTCAATAACAACATTGAGCAAATGATTGATTAGCTGGACAATCATATTAGGGGCAGAGAATTGATATAGGCTTTATTGCTGTTAGGTGGTTTGTCCTTAGCACACAAGCCTAAGGTTACCTGGGTCACCGTAAAGGTCGTGTGGGCCATCGTAAAAAATTGTGATGCCATTATAGTGGTCAACCAGCTAAGCCCGTCAAGTGTCCCAGGTTTATACTGCCCTCACCCTGTGTTGTCCCTAGGGGCCTGGAGCTGTAATTAGAATGGGGATGACAGTCAGTCTGGATGAGAGTGGTGGGCAGTCCGGTAAATGGAGGCCTTATGTAGCTGGTCAGGTAAACATTAAATGTCTCTGGTATGAAACAAGGACATTTATGAGTCACTGTGTGTCGTAATTTGCCGCAAAATGTTCCCTTCTGCAGAAACGGGCCAAAGGGAAGCAGAGGGAACGGCCAAAGCAGCCGCTGGCAGGGTTTATTGCCAGTATTACCGAGCCAGAGCTCTTCCTCCATGGCCTGACGCGCAATTGTTGGGTATTGTCTTGATGATTACATGCCTCGGGACCGAAAGGGAGCGACTGTTTGACAGGCAAAGCCATTGACCGGCTGCGATGGAATATTCCAGATTTCAGATGGAGTATTCCAGCCCGTTGTCTGAGGACGTTCATCAACCTCAAGGAACCCTCATTAAGCCTTCATCTTGATAACTTAATCATGTCTTAGAGGACATTTCACTGTTACTGGTGTCTTTCTTACTGTCATGCCAAAGGCACAGGAACAATCGTACAATTTTAATTCACTTCCATTTCTCCGGGAGAACTCAAATTACATGTCTTAGGGCTACAACTTTGGGAAAACTAAAAGTTGAAAACTGGGCAGATGTATGTAGAGTTGGCCGATGCTAGAAATAATTTTGGTATTCATCACAACATGTAATGATAATTCAAAAATGCTACACTTAAATGTTCCCAGACTTACAGGGTTGTAGTAGCCTAGTGGGAAACACATTACCAGGTTCACACCGCAGTTACTACCATTGTGTCCCTGAGCAAGACACTTAACCCTGAGTGTCTCCAGGAGGGGACTGTCCCTGTCACTACTGACTGATGAATGCCATAAATGTAAATGTTCAGAAACCTCAAGTGGTCTGTATTTTGTGGCTGCTCAATGCAGATGGTGTGACAAATCGCAGCTTTCTTGTCCTGATGTGATTTTTTATATGAAGTTTGAACTATTGTGTTAATTCGACTTAAACCACACAAAAGGCATATAAACATCAGACGTCAGACCCATATGATGCATGTAGGCTGCATATGCATATGATGCATGTACACTTATTTCCAGACCCATCTGAATGCAGACTGGCAGGAACATCACGGAAAACCATCTGAGACTTTGTGTTTAGTCTGTAAATCACAGTACACAATTTTCAAATTGGTGGTGGACTCAATATTTGCTCACAATATTGCTTTTTGACAAGCTCTAGTTGTAAACTATGCCATCTGCACATGTCGAATTTCAAATTTTTTTATGTTGCAATATTTCACTCCATCTTGCACTTTTACTGCTGCCCAGGAAGAGGCCTCGTTGTTTAGAGGACTTTGTGAAACACGTTTCATCTCGCCAGCTTATGAAATGAGGAGAAATATGGCGGTGAGGGGAGGAATAATTGGCCCTAAAGGAACGGCAATGAAGCCGGTAATTCTGCTGAAAGGACATTAGCTCATTTCATGTTGGCTGATGGCTGGTGGATGGATCCATGTGAACTTAATGAGGGTGGAGCTTCTTCCAAAGAGAAAGTTGTGGCCATTTCTGGGCATTTTCTTATAATTTTTATATTATGCTAAATTGTCTTGTATATTTGTTATGCTTTTTATACTATTATACAATGGACTATAGTCTTCTCTCCTCTCCTGTTCTCTTCTTTCAGAGATCTCAGTGAGTCTCCTCTCTGTCATTGTCACATTCTGCGGGTTTGTGCTGCTCTCCGTCTCGCTCTTTGTCTCCTGGAAGCTGTGCTGGTTGCCATGGCGAGACAAGGAGGGTGGCGGCCTTAGCCTGACATCGGGCCTGTTGCCGGGCGGGGCAGGGGTCGGTGGCCTGGGCGGCGGCACGTCGCTCCTGCCCCCACTTCTGCAGAGGAAGGACACGCACTCCTCCTCCTCGCTCTACCCGTCACTCTCCCAGCCGGCGCAGCACCACGCCCACTTCGCCGACATGGTAGCGGTGGATAGCGGTGGGGGGCTGGTGGGTGGGCCGCAGGAGACCCATGAACCTTCGTACCTGGACATGGACTCCTACCCCAACAACACCGGTCAGTCATTCTTACCCACAATGCCTTGGGAGGCAGAACAACATACATATATATATACATGTCAGTTTGGATCAATTTTTATTACTGTGTCATTAAAAATGCCTCAATTCACCGGTATTATCATGTGTGCAGATTTAAGAGACATTTTCTACAATACTATAATGAACTGATCTTGATGTTCTAATTAATTAAATCATGACAGTCAGAAAAACTGGATTTTGATCAGGCTGTGAGTGGATGCTGCACTAAGACCCATAACAACATTCATATGGGATTCCCTGGCATAAGTACACCAGAGTTCATTTAAAATAAGCTGAGAAAGGTTTCTGCTGCTGTAATTAATGGGAAAGTAAAGAGAGTAATCATTCAATTAGGCTAATACGTATCTAATGCAGTTGTGGAACTGGGATAAATTGGACGCAATCCTCTCTTAATTACTTGAGAAAATGAAAACAGAAGCTGCGTTGATGCAACGCACAAGCCACATGATCTAAATGCTAACGGCCCACTAATGGTATTTCATACAATTATGATTGCAATCATAATTTAACACACAAGTCACCGCATGGACCACGACAAAACAATTGTGTGCGCCGTGACTTCAGTGATGATATTGTGTTTACTCACCACTGCCGAGCTGATGTGGTGGTGAGCTCATAAAAAGGGGCTTATTTTTTCATTACTCGCCCCCGCCTCTACTATCAGATCTCTACTTTCAAAACTCAGGTCCTTCTCTGCTCAATCGCTCTGTTTCAGGGAATCTGAAGTTGAGCCAGACGTCTCCAGAGTTGCCCCCGGCGACCGAGGGGGGCGCGGCCCACGGTCCCAGAGACCTCCCTAATGCCCACTCTCAGCAGCAGGTCACCACCAGGTCGGTACCTCAATGACGTCACAATGTCTTCTGTATTTTGGAAGAGAAGAGTAAATCACTGATGTTGTTGCTGCGACTCCAGTCAATGGTTGTGATTATGGTTGTGATTATGGTTGTGATTATGGTTGTGATTATGGTTGTTTTTGGCGGCCTGTCTTAATATTAGTTTTAGTCTAGCCTTTGCGCCAACCTGTCATTTTACTTTTTATTAGACTTAGTCACATCCAGACTCCTCTGAGCATTTAAATCATATTTAATTATATTTTTGTCTCTTTTTTTAGTAAAGCAATTCTATTTGACCCAGTCAATATAGTACAAGTACCTAGTAGAACAGAGACCAGTTCATAAAACAAGGTAATAATATCATTATATAATTGTTACCTCATAGACTGAAGAATACTCGACATCCATTCCAGTGACCGCATTTCTCCCCGGGTTTTCTTTTTCCACCTCATCGTAAATAATGGAGAGTTTCTCCCAGCCATCTGCTACTGAAATCCTGAAATCTAAATAATGCAGCGGGCACGTGTTGAGGAACTGACATCATCTGTGCGACCGGATGGAAAAATTAATAACAAGTTTAAACAAGGGAAAAAAAACTGCAAAGAAAATGAGACATTTTAGTACATTTGTCAACAATATCACATGATATAGTTCGTAATAGTTATCATCACATGAGCAGCATTTACGTTGTGTCTCCTCTCGTTTTTGTCACATCATGGAGGTTTGTTGACGAAGATATTTCGGAGTAAATTTAATTGACGAACACTAGTTGTGGTTCGACCTGGGAATGCCTGGCTGCATTCAGCCAATCAGGGAGCACTTTCTCTGCGAATATTCATAAGCATTCGCCAGACAGTCAGGTTTTGATTGATTTGATTGAACGGTGTTCTGTTCCCTGCCTGTCTAGAGTAGGTTACTGTATCGCAATCTTGACAAACTGCGTAGTATTTCTCACGTTCATGTGGGTGGAGTTAATGATTGTGAGAGCAGAATGCATTTTGCATTGATGAGAAGTTACAGTATAAATATAATTTTGCACTAATAATAAACACTAATCGAGAGTCCTAATGGAAGGTGTGTTGCATCCAGCAGCATTTCACTTTTCACTTGCATTCATTTCTACTAAAGCAGACGATGGGCAGTGTTGCATGCTGGGTGCATGGCGTTGCACAGCTTTGTAAACCCGACTCCTTCTGGTTCCCTGCAGGCCGAAGCCCATGACTCACCAGCTCTCCAGCCCCGACTTCCACGTGGAGGAGAAGACCGAGCAGGTGACCTGCATCGGCCAGATCAAGCCGGAGCTCTACCGGCCGCGCCAGGGGGAGCAGGGCGAGGGCAAGCAGGGCGACACCTGTGGCAAGATCAGCTTCCTGCTCCGCTACGCCTTCAAGTACGCCCCTCCCCGCGCCCCGGAGCGGTCATTTCTCCGCCGCCACATTGCACAGGCCCACGGGCCTCGTGCTCCACAGATTTATAAATAGACCTGGTCGATGGAACGGCGCATGGAGCCCTGGGAGGGTGGGGGAGGGGCCAGTCACCCAGGCGAGATGAGTTATAGTCAGGCACTCGGCGAGCCCATGCGGCCGGGGTCCTTTATTTTGCCGTCATACGGGGGCACATTACAATGGCGGAAAGTGCTGATGTTTGAGAAAATGCGGCCAGTGAGAGGCAGGCGCGGCCATGAATTATATATGGCGAGCTACTTTTAAACAGCAGCCCCTGTCAACACATAATACCGCCGCGCGGCGCAAACACCAAGAATCACGAGACGGAGGAGGAGGAGGAGGAGGAGGAAGACGAATGGATAACCTCGTTTTTGTTCTCCGAGCTGGAGGGTCTTCGAACGGATTGATCGCACAGACGAGGGCCTCTTTATCACATCAGACAGATGTTTATGCTTATTCACGCGTGGCGCGGCGGCTCCGCGCGCGTGCACGTGCTCTTCGCCAGTCTTCCTCCCTCCCGTGCAGATGGTCCACCAGCGCACAACGTTCCTCGGGAGAAAGAGAGAAAAAAAAGCCGCTCCATTGACGAGTCGACAGGACAACAATGTCAGCGTCGACGGGCCCCTTAGGGACGCGGAGTTCTATCGACTCGACAGTTAGTGCCTGTCACACCGGCGCCCGGGGAACGAGAGGAAGCGTGCCGCCCCAACTCCGTCCTTCTGGGGCAGTGGTGGCCTGGCGGTTAAGGAAGTGGCCCCCGTAATCACTGCTCCCCGGGCGCCTGTCATGGCCGCCCACTGCTCACCAAGGGTGATGGGTTAAATGCAGAGGACACGTTTCACTGTGTGCTGTGCTGCTGTGTATCACATGTGACAATCGCTTCACTTTCACTTCTCTCTTTCCCGCACCGCTCGGACAGTCCGGAGGAGCCCGTGCCGTTGTGGTTTCAGGGCCCCCGGGAGATTTGTGGTGTGACGATCTGTATTGATTCACGAAAATTGTTCGCCGTCGAAGACTCAGCCGGCAGGGGTTCCGAACGCGCCCCACGAATCCTCGCCATTAGCACACAGAGCCGGAACCACGTCCAACTAATTCGCCTGGACTTTCCACCTGCTGCGTCACGGGCCCCTCCCCCTCCTTCAGCATCTCCAGACTGCCGTGTCTATCCGAGGTCCGATCGGATTTCTGCTCCCACGTTTCCGGAGGCGTTAATGAATTGGTGACGCGCTCGTTAAAGCAGATATATACATTCGAACGGCGCCTCGGAGCTCCCCTTCCCTCTGTTAATGAAGTGCTCACGACTGCTCCCTCTGTGCCCCAAACACTGGCCTTCATCAGAATTTGAGCGGGAAAACCTGTCAAGTGATCAATCAGCCTCTTCCAAGCTAAGGCCCCCGCCATCGGGACAGCACAGTGTGCACAGTATCAATGCCCATAAACATGGATTAATTCACACATATCGCATATCGATAGGACACAACGAAATGTGTCCTCTGCTTTAACCAGCACCCTTGGTGAGGGTGGTAGTAGCCTAGTGGGTAACACACTCGCCTATGAACCAGAAGACCCAGGTTCAAATCCCACTTACTACCATCGTGTCCCTGAGCAAGACACTTAACCCTGAGTGTCTCCAGGGGGGGGACTGTCCCTGTAACTACTGATTGTAAGTCGCTCTGGATAATGCTGTAAATGTAAATGTAATGTAAATGCATATCGTTTGAACTAACGTAACCAAAAAACTCAAAACTTGAACCGTTCGAATGCGATGCGAGATATGCCTGCGCGTACTGTGCGGAATTACAGCCGAAACGCTCGACAGTCCAGAATGCACGACAGAAGTCACTGTTTCTGTAGATTTTTAAAGAACTATGATGGTGCGTAAAAACTATGACTGAGGAGGTGCTGGACCGTCTGGTGCAGAACAGCAGTTTGTCCTGTTGAATCTTCGTCTGATAAAGAGGATCTCTCATGCGCAGAAGAAGCTGAGCCAGACAGTAGTGCTGGCATTGATGGGGTGAAAACACTTTTACAACTGCAGAAAGTGCCAGGTGCCACTGTGCATCACTTCTAAAAAGAACTGATTCAAGAAACAGCGTGACACACAATAATGAAAGTGAAAGTGAAGTGATTGTCATTGTGATACACTGCAGCACAGCACACGGTGACACAACTAAATGTGTCCTCTGCTTTAACCAGCACCCATGGTGAGCAGTGGGCAGCCATGACAGGCGCCCGGGGAGCAGTGTGTGGGGACGGTGCTTTGCTCAGTGGCACCTCAGTGGCACCTTGGCGGATGGTGATTCGAACCGGCGACCTTCTGATTGCGGGGCCGCTTCCTGCCTTTGTAAACTGTAAAAGTGCTCCTTTTTTTCATTTTCTTTAGTGTTCCATCTTTCCATTTTCTTTGACCAAGTTGACATATATGCTGATTCCTACAATAATTTGAGGAGTGTTATGATTTAGAATTTAAAAAAATTACTGATAGATCATGCATTTGTGGAGATATTTTCTGTGTAATTTTAGGCATGTCAAAAAAAGAGCTGAACAGGTTAAACCATTACCAGTCACGCTGTTGTGTAACTTTAATCAAAATCGAAATGAAAGCAGTAATAATGTGAGGTGTGAGGGGCATTATTATTGCCACAGTGCTGTACAAGACGTAGTGAGTGGGGCGTGTTCATTAATGTTAAATTAGCTTGTTCACACATCAGGATGCTTGAATGAAATTGCATGTAGGTGTTGGTAGTGGCCGTGACACACTCTGCACAAGAGAACGGAGGGAGACGGGAGGAGAAAAGGAGGAGATGGGCGTGTGACATGTTTACAGGAGGGGCTTTGAATGGTCCAGAATGAAGAAGTGAGGTGTGTGAGGGCTGTCAGTCGTGCCGTTTTAAAACGTTGCACATGAAAACATCATTAAAGTTCATGAAATAATTGCACCACAACGGCTTGAGGGTTCCTCCCCAGCAAGCAGTCACTTCTTGTTTCCAGGCTTAAATACGGTGACATTTGTGAACAAAGCCCAGAGAAAATACACCCCTGTGAGAATTAATGCAAATTTATGTCTCTCTAAATTGTAATAAAAAAAATACATAAAATTTTACACTCAGCAGCTGCCCATCACAACCTACACCTGCCAAAAATTGTAATGTAGTAATTTAGTAAGAAAACTGCGGCAGAGGACAATTTGCCGCGTAGCCTGTTTAATCTGTAAACAGAATGCTGTTCATTTTGTAATTTAACGGTTCGTTTTACAGACGTGGGACTTTTTTGCTCCTGTACGATGCCCGAGAAAAGTACCGTCCTGTTCTGGACCGTTATCTCGTTCCCAGCTCCGACGTGGATGCGTAAGACACGCGTGTCAGAAGAAAGTCGGGCGCCTCGCACGGCTCGGGAAAAGTGCTTCTTAAAGGCCGGCGCGAGTGGCGGGTGTGAACAGAATCTGCCTGAAAAAGTTGTAGCGCGCTGCACTGATGACTCGGCATTCGGCTGATTCCCGCTGCTCCCCGTAAAGTGTACACCCACCCTCTCGCCCTGCACCTTCAGACACACGTTATGCGTCTGATTTTTCAGTGTGATTCCACAATTAGTGAACACAATGTATTAGTTGTCACTATGAAATTAAAGCGTTTTAATTTTCCTGATTGAAATTTACGTAAGAGTAAATCTGAAAAACTAGAATATGGAAAAGCTAATAATTAAATTGTGAATCCTAAACTCCTCCCTTTGGGGCAGTGGTGGCCTAGCGGTTAAGGAAACGGCCCCGTAATCAGGTTGCCGGTTCGAATCCTGATCCGCCAAGGTGCCACCGAGCAAAGCACCGTCCCCACACGCTGCTCCCCGGGCGCTTGTCATGGCTGCCCACTGCTCACCAAGGGTGATGGTTAAAAGCAGAGGACAAATTTCACCGTGTGCTGTGCTGCTGTGTTTCACATGTGACAATCACTTCACTTTCACTCTTCACTTTCACTTATTGAAGATACTTTATAGAGCTTGGACATTTTTGTATTGTGAATTATTCTTTATTGATAAGATCATTTTGAGATGTCTTATATGCATTATCAGCCATAGTCATCAATATAAAACAAAAGCATTTGACTTTATGCAAATAACACAAATATACGAAAGTTTTTTAATAAAGTTATGAAAACAAATGACCCCATTCATTATTATAAAGATTGATTTAGATGTGCTATTTACTGGACATGAGGCAGCTAATTTAATGGAATTTAGTACATTTATATTCCTCCTCATTAATAGCTGTTGCCATGAAAACAGAAAACAGGGGGGCGTATTGTGGCCCTCAGATCCGGAAAGGAGACGTCAGTGTGGGCAGAAGAGTGGGAGTCCATCTGTACGAGGCTGCAGGGTTTTTCGTCTTCCTAAACTATGTCTTAATTAGCAGTTTTGAATTTTCATGACCACACCAGATACTCAGGGCTGCAGAGGCCAGACTGACCATCTGGACCCCCCCCCCCCCCCAAAAAAAAAAAAAAAAAAGTCCAAATGTGATTGTCTAACGGGCACTTCCATCTCTGCAGTACGGAGCAGCTGGTGGTGAAGATCCTGAAGGCCCTGGACCTGCCAGCGAAGGACGCCAATGGATTCTCCGACCCCTACGTCAAGATCTACCTGCTGCCGGACAGGAAGAAGAAATTCCAGACCAAGGTGTGATTCTAACCAGATGCACCCCCTGAATTATTCAGTAGTATTTACGGTTATTTATTGTAAGCTTGTATTGCATTTCTGTTGCGCCAAACGTGTGGAAGAAAATTGTAAATTCACTGACAAAGAATGCATACAAATTCCAAATATTTTTATTGATTTTCCACTAGTGAAATTGTGTCAGGTTTACGCTGTGATGTAAGTTATTTACATTTACAGCAGATGATCTTATCCAGAGCGATATATCCATAATTGAAACCCCACGTTTGGTTCACTAGGACCCGATCTGCAGATGTGTTCACATAATCCAATTTATTTTATATATATATTTATAAAGTTTACGTAAGAGCTCTTTTACTCTAAATATTTCCTAAGCAGGAACGTTTGTGGTTTCCACTTGAAGACCTTAATGACTCAGCAGTTCGGACATCTTCTGAAAGTTGATTCCACCAAGACAGAGAAGAGTCTAGATGAATGAGGTTGCGTGCAGTGGCACAGGGAGAGATTGGAGAATTCTCCAGGGAGTTTTTAAGGTCCTGTTGTGGGGCGGAATCTGCAGTGATGAATAGCAGTTCGGTTTTGCTGGGGTTCAGTTTCGGATGATGTGCTGACATCCAGGATGAGATGTCAGACACGCAAGCAGAGACCTTAGTGGACATGCTTGCATCTGATTGTGTAAAAGAAAAGAAGAGTTGGGTGAGCCCTGAGTACTGAGCCCTGAGGGACCCCACTTGAGAGCTTGTGAGGTCCCCTTCCATGTCACACTGTAAGATCTATCCTCCAGATAGGAATCTACTGCCATGCCGCACTGCTAATTCTCAGGCTCTCAAGGACTGTCAGGAGAGTCTTGTGGTTGACTGTGTCAAGTGCTGCTGAAAGGTCCAGATCACTGTTGACAATTTTGCTGAGCTTAAATTTCTCTGCCAGAAGAGCAGTCTCTGTTGAGCGGGAAGTTTTGAAACCAGAATGATTTGGGTCCTGATGGTTGTTCTGGGTAAAGTAGTAAGAAAGCTCATCATAGATGCTGCGTTGTAGGATTTTTGACAGAAAAGGTAAGTGAGAGACTGGTCTGTAATTGGAAATATCAAAAGAATTTGAATGATTTTAGCCTTTTTGAAGGCTTTTGGGATGAGACCAGATGTCATGGACTTATTATAGATGGATTTGATGAAAGGTAGATTGAGCTATAGATTGGATCCAGTAAGTAGGTGGTTGGGTTGGATGAAGTGATGAGTTGTAGGATTTCATCTGATGTCAGGGCAGAAAAGTGATCCAGTGAGGAGGATGGGGAATCCTCGGTATTACCCAAAGGCGGAGCTGCGGTAAGTGACTGGCAAATGTGTTCAGATTTTTGAGATTCTTCATGCATGAGTCAAATAAATCTTTTTAAATGTGTGACATGGCACTTACATTTTCTGTGAGAGGGAGTTTTCTCCATTCCACTGTTGCCTCTGGCTTGCTCGCATGTGGCTTTGAGCGCTGTTCTATTTGTTAGGCGCTTTACATTTACATTTACAGCATTTATAATTTATCCAGAGCGACTTACAATCAGTAGTCACAGGGACAGTCCCTCCCCCCCTGGGGACACTCGGGGTTAAGTGTCTTGCACAGGGACACAATGGTAGTAAGTGGGATTTGAACCTGGGTCTTCTGGTTCATAGGTGAGTGCGTTCGCACTAGGCTACTCCCACCCTGATATGGGTAAATGTGGGACTAATAAAGGATTATCTTATCTCATGTACATTTGACCTTATGTAAGGCTGGTTCAAGCAGACCCCTTCTTTTTATTCATCTTTCACTTCCTGTGTCTCTGCCAATCACACAGGTCCACAGAAAGACCCTGAATCCAGTCTTTAACGAGACATTCCAGTTTGGAGTTCCACTGGCCGAGCTGCACTCCAGGAAACTGCACTTCTCCGTCTACGATTTCGACCGCTTCTCCAGACACGACCTCATTGGCCAGGTCGTCGTGGACAACCTGCTGGACTTCAGCGAGGGCAGCGGAGACAAGCCTATCTGGAGAGACATAGTGGAAGGGACGGCGGTAAGAACACACACACACACACACACATAAAACGCCCTGTACCAGCATTTACATTTACAGCATTTATCAGACGCCCTTATCCAGAGCGACTTACAATCAGTAGTTACAGGGACAGTCCCCCCCAGGAGCAACTTAGGGTTAAGTGTCTTGCTCAGGGACACAATGGTAGTAAGTGGGATTTGAACCTGGGTCTTCTGGTTCATAGGTGAGTGTGTTACCACACTAGGCTACTACCACCCAGCACAATGAAATGTGGCTTTTTTCGTGAATGCATTAATGTAATGCAGCGCTGTGCTCTATACCAGGTCCCCTTGTTAGCGTTAAGTGGAAACTTTCACGGTCACTGAAGCTGTACAAACAGTGGCGGCTTCTGCATGAGTAAACGTCTAATATATGTGAATGTCACGTATGCATAAATGCTTCTGCTACGTTGTGTGCAAACATATGCCAAATGTGACACGGTTTTTACAGCTGCACAACTCGTTCTGACAAACTGCCCTTTTAATGATATGATTTCGGATATCCGACGGGCCTCTCGTGACCTCTCGTGACCTCTTGGAACCAACCATCAACCGCCTTTTCACATGGACTCATTTAACCCCTAAAAGGACATTCCAACAAGTTTGAAATTCTATGTCGATATTCTATTCTATGTAGATATTAGATATTATATTCATTACATAACACGCATTGATTTGGAATTCATCATGTCAAGTTTTTTTTTGTAATGTGGGATTCGTGACGTCTCTCCTGCAGGGACAGTTGGTGTCTAGCCAGTCGAGGTGGGTTGTTCTGGATCAAAGTCAATTTTTTGATCGCGTGCCATTGCAGCAAAGGCATTCATGCAACAATACACTCCATCACACACGCCTGAACACTGCTATGAACACAGCGCCCGAGCGGGATTTGCCTCATGGGGCGCCGCTATTTTAACAGTTTCCACAAGACGCAATGCACCCCCCCCCCCCCCCCCCCCCCCCCCCACCACCACCACCACTTTAGAGAAAAGTGACCCTGTCGGCTTCTAGCCGCTTTAAACTGAATGGATTAGGCTCATGTTAGCTGCCCAGCTAACGCGGAGGCCTGTACTGAGATGCTGGTGGGTGCCGAGCTGGCACGGTGCACACGCTGGTGGGCCTTTGGCGTTTAAACTGGCAGCCGTCCGCCTGCAAGCAGACACTACGAGCGACTCGCTGATTTCCCCACTGAACCCCGTCTCCAAGACTTAATTTTCTGCAATAAAGAAGAGATCATTTATCAATCAGAGTCCAGACGCAGGATTTAATCAAAGGGGATCAGCGAGCTCAGCCATCTTTAGATAGCTGTGGGTGCGGGAACAAGCGAAATGTAAAATGTGCATGAACAAAACACCGTGACTTATGGAATTAGAGTAAAAAAAAAAAAAGATGAAATGGCTCTTTTTTTTTTTTTCCCAATAGGAAAAAGCCGACCTGGGTGAACTGAACTTCTCACTGTGCTACCTGCCCACGGCCGGCAGGCTCACCGCGACCGTAATCAAAGCCACCAACCTCAAGGCCATGGACCTCACTGGCTTCTCGGGTAAGTGTGAAAAAAAAAACCTGGCCACAATTACGTGCTTTTTATCAACAATTATTAAAAGAGTAAAAAAGCAAACGTTCTCACCGCCATGCCTACACGTCTGTAGTGGGGGAAAGAGAGAATCCGCTTCGCAGATTGCTCGTGGGATGTCCGGGTTTGCACTAATTAGTAATCTGTGTCCGAATTCGGCACCACACGGGCCCTGTTCATTCGAAGGCGGCACAGCCGCAAACAGCGCGGGCTTCTGAGAGGGCACCTTGTTAGCATCCTGGATGTCAAAAAGGGCAAGAGATGTCCACACCACGAAAAAAAAGAACAACAGATAGATGGCAGACAAATAGAATTAGTGCTGGCTAATTTGATTAACGAGCGCAGACGTGTGCCTAATTGAATATGAATCCTCCCTGGGCATAATTAGGCTGCATTATCACAGCGCTCGAGCAGACGAAATGACATTTGAAAAGAGGGCCGTTAATGCGACTCGCGTTATCGGGATCTGCGGTCAAATTGGAGGCCTTTGATATGAGCCTCGTTGTGAAACGCTTCCAGACCCCTACGTGAAGGCCTCGCTGGTCTGCGATGGGCGGCGGCTGAAGAAGAGGAAGACCTCCATTAAGAAGAATACGCTGAACCCCACCTACAACGAAGCTCTGGTGTTCGACATCCCGCACGAGAACATCGAGAGTGTGAGCCTCATCATAGCAGTTATGGACTACGACTGGTGAGTCAGCGTGTATTTAGTTTGCTCAGTTTGCTCTCTAGTCGTACAGGTTCATGTAAAGGACAAATACTGCAAACATACCACATATGAAGCAATATGAAGTTCCAGAGCGAAATGGAGAAGTCTTTTTTTATGGACCCTGAGTTGCCAGATTGCTTGGATTTGAAAATCTGGCAACACAGCAACTTAAATTCAATAAATGTGTTTTCTCCTACGTTGTCGGTGACAGTGTCTATGTGTAATTGTGTTATTTTGTGTTAAGTAAAAAATGCAATCACAGCACTACTATGCTTCATGTAAAATTCATGTAATTTAAATTAGAAAATGAAATTGCATTGGTAACCTAAAGCTCACGTCCCACTGTAAGTCAAATTTTGATGCATTTCTGTCATTTGGAATGTAAAATCAGCATCTGTTTTGAATTGTACTTGAGTCTGAGGTCTAGTGGAGCCGACGCATTAGCATTAGCATTAGCAGCTTTAGTGGTATGTAGGCCATCATTATCCTCCCCGCATTCTTCTTCCGAGAAATGGCTTCATGGTCACGAGCACACATGACGACGAAGGAGAGATTAAGACAGACCTGCCGAAAGCTTTGCTTCGTAAATGATGAATGTGATCATTACTGGTGAGGAATATTAGCGCATTATCAGAGCCGGTGGTGGCACCACTGCGCTTGACTTCATTTTAATGTCGTTATTAATAGTTCAGGGTGTCGGGGCGTTGCGCCTCGTCTTGTCTCGGCGGGGTAATGTGATGTGTGTAGCCGCTGCCAAGTGTCCCCGGCAAGTCAGGCGCTTCCCTCCTGGTGGACGTCTGCGTTGTTTTACATAAAGACAGGGGACTCATGAATATGCATGACTTATGCAAATTGGAATGGAAGTGGGTGTCTGGTGGTGAGACGTCGAGTAACCCAGCCAATTTTTTTTTGTCTGGCGGTCCCGTCTCAAACGACTGACTTGTGTGTGTGTGTGTGTCTGTGTGTGTGTGTGTGTGTGTATGATGTTTTTCTGAGTATAGTGATGCAGCCACTGAGGGGAAAATAGATTTTACAATGCAGCCAAAAATAAGGCATCAGATGTGACGGGTCTTGTGAGTTGAGGGTTGATCCCCTGCGGGTTGGAGTTTACTTCCTGGTTTTCTCCTTTCGGCCCTAGTTTTTGGTTCATTGTGTTCGATTGTCTCACCCTCCTGTAGACCTTATATCTTTTAACCTGTCTTATATGTACACCTGTCATATATCTGCTTATTATTATTTTAAATCTAGGTTGTGAGCTTTTGTTCCCTCCTCAAATTTGTACAGTGTCTGGACTGACAGCTTCCTCAGTGAATTTAGATGAAGGACCGAGGTTTCACATTGTCGCCACTGACTTAAGAAATTGCAGTTACTTTGATGTCGGAGGGAAATGAGCATAAAACAGCTGATCTGGAAACCTTTTTCCGGAAGGTTCCACCACCAGTGACGTGCGGTCTGACGTATGAAGTCAAGGGCCAAAGCTCAGCTAAGTAATTAGCAGATATGGGTTATAACCGTACTGCAACTGCCCAGGACGTGTACAGACAACAAATTAGCTTTTTGCGACCATGCAAGCAATGCTACGAGATTTGAAAAGGCTCTTGGGAAATACTTCAAGCTGCGTTGTTGCTGCCGTGTATTAAGGGGCTGCCGAGAAGCCCAAAGGACTGTTTGATCACGGCCGCTCACTTCGGCTCTGAACGCAGTTCCCTGTGGCAAATTTCAGACGCTGCCATCAATGCAGCACAAACACGAACATCCTATCCGACATTCTTGTATGTATGATGCATTTGGGCGTTTTTTTGTAATCAAAGTTTTTATTAACATACAAACTAAAAGGTACGACACATCTACAAATACAAATGCTGCCAGGTTGCCGACGTATAAAAAAACACAACAAAAGGATCAAGTAAAAGGAAAGATACTGTATACAGATATAATACACCATGTATACATAAAGCTTAACTTTCAAATGGTGCCAGAAATGTTCCAAGATCTTCACAGAATTGTCACCTTTTTGAACAGATTTTGTTAAATACTTTCATAGGATGCCATCTGGCTCAAAGAATCAGTCTATTCCTTAATATCTGGAGGCTTAAACTGCTCTTCCAGTGACGTAGGATGATCCTGGCAGTTGTAACAAAGCCAAGCTTAAGTACAGAGAATTTGCTGGTCGCAATGTGAGGCAATCACAGTTCTGTCTCCAAGGAGACATAATCTTGGTTGAATCCCACCCAGTTCCCTAAACAATCCAAAGTTTTCATCCAGAATGGAAAAATAAAGGGACATTCCCAAATACAATGCAAAAATGTTCCAACGGTACATTTCCAACTGTGATCATTACTTGTTAACTCCATTTTTTGGAAGTCCAGTGGAATCGGCGTATTAATTTGTATTGACTAATTTCCCTCTTGCCTCTCTGATATTTTCCCCTGTTTCAGATTTGTCCAACCTTCCTCATCCATTTCAAATTTAAGGCCTTTTTGCCATAAGGGGCAAAAGGGGATTCTTGAATGGGTCAATCATTAGTAGGTTAAAGGTTCTGTAGAAGACCCCTGCCCTGAAAATCTGTTTTCAAGGCAGCTTCTTAACTTTAAACATTTCCCAAAATGTTGTAAAGTACATTTCTTTAAAAGCTCACTATGTCATGACCCGGGCTGGAAGGAGATTCAAGTTTGTCATGTGTAATGTTTCCTAATCGTGTTCGCCTGTGTTTGATTGTATAAAGCTGCCCAGTTTGTTTCTGTCTTTGTTATGTTACACGTTCACCATGTTACTGGATGTCTCCCCTGTCCTGTTCTTCACCAATTAAACCCCGGTCGTGACGTCGTGCGAATGCGTCCTTCTTCCTCGTCATCTCGTCACCATCTCCGATCACCTGCCTCGTCATGCCAGATGGTTGTGACACACTATATGATATAAACACCACACTGTCATATAAATCACTTATGGTGCATATTCCACTAGCCTGCCAGTGTTTCCAATTGATCCTGGTCTTCTAATCTCTGGGTTATATATGAGTGTGTTTGTTTATAAACATGACTTATGCATTTTTATGCAAATTTCTTTTGAATGGGTTATAATGGGGAATGGGTTTTGTTGATGTTTATGATCACAAAATTTGTAAAGGGTGGAATGGTTTGGACAAAGTCTAATCCTGTCTCCAGTCCACCCCAATGTTTGGCCAAATTCTGAATGCACATTCTTTAGTATGGGGCTGATAATGTCTATATATTTCTTATGATACTGGACTGGAAATCCATCCCCTGCTGGTGATTTCCCATTTTTCATTAATGGAATTGCTGTCCTAGTTTTCATTCATCTTCCAAGCATTCTTCCAAGGATAAAATGGGCAAGGATATATTAGAAAAGTAGTGTTCCAGATCTTGATTACTTCAAGTAGATGACTATCTTTGAGATGACTCATTTATTTCTTGAGAACTGAAGAGCAGTTGAAGGAGTAACAGTGTACAAAGTATTCTGTTGTTTCAATTGTCCTGCTAGAAGTTTACCTGTTTTTCACACAGTTGTAATCCTTCCCACTTTTTCCCACACTGACCAGCGGAGGAACTTTATCAGCATCATCCTTGGTGGCATTGTGCTGCCTGGTTTAGGGCTGGAGAATCTCTAGACTCGTTCGACCTAAAATTCACTGCTCAGGTCAATGTCCAAGCCCTCAGATGAGATCTTTGAAACGCAAGGAATCATTACACTTGCCCCTAGCACGCTCTTTATGTCCCACCAACCTAACATTATTGCATCTGCGCCTGTGTTCCAAGTCCTCCAGGCGACTCCGTACCGCTTCCGTCCATTTAACGTTTTTAACCAACAGCTCTGTCCGGCCATGTAGCAATGTCCTCTAGGTTGGATATTCGCGTCTCTGCGTTGGTGAGGTGTTCTTGTGTTGCGTTCACTGCATTTGTCAGTTCAGCTAGACTTTCCTTGATCACAGATAAGCGAGTATGCATGTTTTAACTATCCATTGTATAAATTACTCAATGAAATTGTTTAGAAATGTACATATATATTTTAGGATATGGTAGTGGGCTATGCCGAGCTCCTTTCTTTCCCACTTTTCCGTCCACGCTGAAAAGAGACGGACATGTTTGTCACTGTATAGATGCCTCAGTTTCTATAAAGACACCTGTAAAAGTATTAATCTTCTTAATCGAACTGATCTGAAGACGATTAGTCCTCATTCCAGCAAACAGAAAGGCCGGGGTTTGAATAGAGTTAACATCCAGACAGGTAAGTATCCAGTTGTGTCATTCAGCAGAAATGTGCTCCTTTGGTAATTTTCCTCTGCCGTAATTTGCCTTCTCTCATCTTCTCCCCCGTAACGATGCGATTCTGCAGGAATGGCAGCGTTCTGTAATGTTGCTGCTGCGGCTGCGATGATGGGCCTCTGTTTTGTCTCGTGTCCCTGCGCCGCTCTGCCCGTGTTTGTCTCTGTAATTGGGTAATTGGGAGATACCCCTGCCTCTCCCTGGCCGTCTCCCTCTGTAATTACTCCATCCCTCCATCTCTCTGCTTCTCTGTAATTACACAACTGATGGAGCATTTTGTTTACATTTCTTTTTCTCTTTGTGTGTGTGTGTGTGTGTGTGTGTGTGTGTGTGTGTAGTATTGGGCATAACGAGGTCATCGGGATGTGTCATGTTGGAAGCAGCGTAGAAGGACCCGGCAGAGAACACTGGACAGCCATGTTGGCCAACCCTCGCAAACCCATTGAGCACTGGCACCAGTTGGTAGAGGTGGGTAGGTGTGTGTGTGTGTGTTTGTGTGGGTCCATGTGTGTGTCCTCCTGTCCTCTTTAGTTCCTGTTTTCTCATTACATTCCAGGAAAAGACCATCACCCCATTTGTGTCCAAGAGTACGGCAGCTTCACCCAAACCTCACATTGTGGTGGACAGCCCTCATTCTGAGTAGTACTGTGAGTGTCTACACACACACACACACGCACAATATTACAGTTCTGTATTAATGGAGACTTTATTTATTATTGTTTTTGTAATTATTATGTAATTACACTGCTCAAAAAAATAAAGGGAACACAAAAATAAGACATCCTAGATCTGAATAAATGAAATGTTCTTATTAAACACTTTGTTCTTTACATATTTGAATGTGCTAACAACAAAATCAAATGTATTAACTTATGTATATCTGGATTTGGAATGAAACTCTAAATTAAAGTGGAAAAACACACTACAGGCTGATCCAACTTTTATGTAATGTCCTTACAACAAGTCAAAATTAGGCTCAGGGCATGCTCCTGATTAGTTGGCAGATGGTCTCCTGAGGGATCTCCTCCCAGACCTGGACTAAAGCATCCGCCAACTCCTTGGACAGTCTGTGACGCAACATGGCGTTTGTGGATGGAGCAAGACATGATGTCACAGATGTGCTCAATTGGATTCAGGTCTGGCACCTGCTTTCATCTGTGAAGAGCACAGGGCGCCAAATGTGCTGCATGGTGTGGGGCACAACCCCAACCTGTGGGCTTCAGGCCCTCGTACCCCCCTCATGGAGTCTGTTTCTGACTGTTTGAGCAGACAGATGCACATTTGTGGCCTGCTGGGGGTCATTTTGCAGGGCTCTAGCAGTGCTCCTCCTGTTCTTCCTTTAACAAAGGCAGAAGTAGAGGTCCTGCTGCTGGGTTGTTGCCTGTCTACGGCCTCCTCCATGTCTCCTGCCGTACTGACCTGTCTCCTGGTAGTGCCTCCATGCTCTGGACACTACTAACAGACACAGCAAACCTTCTTGCCACAGCTCGCATTGATGTGCCGTCCTGGATGAGCTGCACCACCTGAGCCACTTGTGTGGCTTGTAGACTCCGTCTCATGCTACCACTAGAGTGAAAGCACCACCAGCATTCAAAACAGACCATAACATCAGTCAGAATGCATAGGAACTGAGAAGTGGTCTGCAGGACCACGCCTTTTATTGGGGATCTCTTGATAAATGCCTGTAATTTCCACCTGTTGTCTATTCCATTTGCACAACAGCATGTGAAATTGATTGGCAGACAGTGTTGCTTCCTTAGCGGACAGTTTGATTTCACAGAAGTGTGATTGATTTGGACTTGCATTGTGTTGTTTAAGTGTTCCCTTTACAGGGAGTGCAGAATTATTAGGCAGGTTGTATTTTTGAGGAATAATTTTATTATTGAACAACAACCATGTTCTAAATAAACCCCCCCCCCCCCCCAAAAAAAAAAAATAAAAGCTGAACTTTTTTGGAAGTAGTTTTTAGTTTGTTTTTATTTTTAGCTATTTTAGGGGGATATCTGTGTGTGCAGGTGACTATTACTGTGCATAATTATTAGGCAACTTAACAAAAAACAAATATATACATTTCTGACATTCAAAAACAAAACAAAAACAAATCAGCGACCAGTATAGCCACCTTTCTTTGCAAGGACACTCAAAAGCCTGCCATCTATGGATTCTGTCAGTGTTTTAATCTGTTCACCATCAACATTGTGTGCAGCAGCAACCACAGCCTCCCAGACACTGTTCAGAGAGGTGTACTGTTTTCCCTCCTTGTAAATCTCACATTTGATGATGGACCACAGGTTCTCAATGGGGTTCAGATCAGGTGAACAAGGAGGCCATGTCATTAGTTTTTCTTCTTTTATACCCTTTCTTGCCAGCCACGCTGTGGAGTACTTGGACGCGTGTGATGGAGCATTGTCATGCATGAAAATCATATTTTTCTTGAAGGATGCAGACTTCTTCCTGTACCACTGCTTGAAGAAGGTGTCTTCCAGAAACTGGCAGTAGGACTGGGAGTTGAGCTTGACTCCATCCTCAACCCGAAAAGGCCCCACAAGCTCATCTTTGATGATACCAGCCCAAACCAGTACTCCACCTCCACCTTGCTGGCGTCTGAGTCGGACTGGAGCTCTCTGCCCTTTACCAATCCAGCCACGGGCCCATCCATCTGGCCCATCAAGACTCACTCTCATTTCATCAGTCCATAAAACCTTAGAAAAATCAGTCTTGAGATATTTCTTGGCCCAGTCTTGACGTTTCAGCTTGTGTGTCTTGTTCAGTGGTGGTCGTCTTTCAGCCTTTCTTACCTTGGCCATGTTGCTGAGTATTGCACACCTTCTTTTGCTTTTGGGCACTCCAGTGATGTTGCAGCTCTGAAATATGGCCAAACTGATGGCAAATGGCATCTTGGCAGCTGCACGCTCGACTTTTCTCAGTTCATGGGCAGTTATTTTGCGCCTTGGTTTTTCCACACGCTTCTTGCGACCCTGTTGACTATTTTGAATGAAACGCTTGATTGTTCAATGATCACGCTTCAGAAGCTTTGCAATTTTAAGAGTGCTTCATCCTCTGCAAGATATCTCACTATTTTGGACTTTTCTGAGCCTGTCAAGTCTTTCTTTTGACCCATTTTGCCAAAGGAAATGAAGTTGCCTAATAATTATGCACACCTGATATAGGGTGTTGATGTCATTAGACCACACCCCTTCTCATTACAGAGATGCACATCACCTAATATGCTTAATTGGTAGTAGGCTTTCAAGCCTATACAGCTTGGAGTAAGACAACATGCATGAAGAGGATGATGTGGACAAAATACTCATTTGCCTAATAATTCTGCACTCCCTGTATTTTATTACCAGCAGTGTATTAGTAATTGTATTTTACTATTAAATATTTACCAACCGCCACTAAGTGTGGGCCTTTTTTGCCAGTGTAAGGTGAAAGGTGTCCTCAGGATTTACATAAATAGCCCCCTGCTTGGTATAGTTATCTATATCCTGAAGAAGAGAAACATGATGGTGGTAATGAAATAAAAATGGGAGGAGCCTGCAGGTTGACTGCTCTACTGCCTCAATTTTGATGATTTCAACCTGTGCCCATCAATGCATGAATATTTTTGTAAATCCTGAGGATACCTTTGACCTTACACTAGCCAATGCTTGGTGCATAGTGCAATGCTTATTGGCCTCGACAAATGCCTGCTATAATAACTAATTACTATTTTCACTGATAAACAAGAAGCCAGACCTGTGTACTTATTGCAAAATGTATGTTGTATCTAATTTTCAACCACTGAGAAAATATGCAAAATATTCAAAAAAAGGTAAATGTATCAAGTAATACACACACACACACACACGTTAGATAGAATAGCCTTATTCTCTGGCTGAGGTTACAGATGATCACAGTAGGTTAGGACTCATTCATGTGCCAAGATGTTGGCAAAGCTCTAAAGCAGGCGGCTCCGAGATGCAGTTACGTAAGGAGCTCCCTCCCCATGGAGCGCTGTTTTTTTTTTTTTTGTTTTTTTTAATCGAAATATTCTCTCCCTCTCTCTCTCTTCCCAAACCCTCTCTTCTCTTTCATTCCCACTGTCTCCCGCTCTCCTCTACCTTGTGCCCGTTTCTCCCCAGGTCAGCATTATCCCTGTAGATACTAGACTTTCGTTTTTATTCTCTTATCATCTGTGAATAATTCCCTCCATCAAAGAAAGGCGGTGAAAAGACGGGATTATCGCTCGTGCTGCTGGAATTCTACTGATGAAACCCAGAAAAGGAGGCAGGATGAAGCACTGATCCCACATCGGTGGCAGCACACAAACACACACACACATGCATCCATTTGAATAATGAATAAATAGAAAAACGTTTTGGCAATGGCACGTACACACACACTCAAGGAGCCACGCCCATGGATGGTCTGTAGCAGTCCAATCAGTGGTTTTTGGGACACTGGGATCTGAAAAAAATGAAAAGATTTAGGACAATTCGGACTCCTGGTCCCGGATCTGGGTCCGTCGCTCATTTCTCCCGGGAGGAGGAACAATTTCTTGTCCCGGTGTGCATCATGGGAAGTAAGAAGCATGCCGCGCCGCCGCGAGAAGTGTCCGCCCCTGCCTCATGCATTTTTAGAACACACCCCCTCGCCATCGACGGGTGGCTTTTATTTTTGTATTTCTTTATTGATTTGGCTTGTTTTGTACGATGGCCACCGGTGTGGAGTCATTCCTGCTTTCTTTGGATGAGTGAGCCGTGGGAACACACTGCCTCCGTAACGTTCGGCCTCTTCGACGGACCCCAAGCCCGAGGGGAGGAACTTTCAAGAGGAACTCAACAAAAAAAAAAAAAAAAAGGAAAAAACGAAGTCATAAATAACAATAACTCTGCCAGAGGACCCAACTGAGGACGGACCTGCTCGGTTCTGTGTGCACTTAACTCGGAACTGATCCTTTTCAGGGAAAGGATGTTCACCATAGTCTTTTATTTTTCTACCATTCCCTTCTGTTTCTGTCATGTGTCATTTTCTTTTCTTTTCCGGTTGCCGCAGAGACATTACCTGCACCCTCCACCTCCTCTCCAGCCGGACGAAACTTCTGCAGGACGCGCAGAACCTCCGTGTCCTCCGCTATTCTTCCCGTGTACCTACGTGTTTGTGGGAGTGTACTTTATGATTTGATTTATTCATTTTGTACTTGTAAGCGTTTGTGCGTGTGCGTATGCGTCGCTGTGACCTTGTGTATGACACGTGTCTGTGCCAGTGCAACTCTGACCCTGCCCGACCCCGCCCCCTTGACCCGTCATCTCCACCTTTCGCCCAGCTCAGCCTGAAAAACAACAAAAAAAAAACCCTTCTGTCCTGTGTCTTAGAGGAGCCCATCCTTTCGTGTTGCACTTTGTAGAGAGCGGGGAGGACGTCCCCTGACGTGCCGTACGGTCGTAGCCAGTAGACGTTTTTCTCCCCTCCACCTGATCACTGTTAACTGTCTAGGGTGTCTAATGAATTCTGTTCGTATTACGTGCTCTGTCTGTCCCTGGGAGTAAACTGTTGGCTACGGTGTTTTTCAAGAATTTGTGGAGATGGATTTTTTTTTTTAATGTTTTTTCATTGCATGGAGAGAAAATAAATAAATAAAAGCAGGAGTGGCTAAAACGTAAGAAGCGGAGCAGCAGGAGGCTGGTATCTTAAGGCCGAATGTGGAGAAAAAAAAAACAAAAAACCTTAATGCCTCCCAACATTCCCTCCGAGCTGAGAGACAGGCGTGGGGGATCGCCGCCGCTAGCATGCCGCCACGCCCAGCTACCCGGGCTACGTTCACGCTGGCAGCAAACAATGCAAATTCTTTCCCATGCTGACTTCATGTGTGATAGAGGATGTCTAGGGATGTAACGATGCACTCAACTTGAAAACTTTCTTAACCTAAACTGCAATATCGTCAAAACTGCAACTAAAATTGCATTTTAAAACAAAGAATGAATTTTAAATTATTCAGATAAATACAAAAAAAAAAAAAAACTTCAGTAAATCCACTAAGCGTTGCATGTGTAGGTGGGCCACAACTCGCCTGATGTGACCCAGCAGATGCGTGACGTGGGGAACTTTGTTGTGTGGCTCATCGCAACATCCATTGTAAATTATGTTTTTTCTTTTTAGTGTATCAAAAACACAATACATTTTTACCTCAACTGGTTCTAATAGCCACACATTTGCATTGATTTTTAGCCAATTCACAGTGCATCATTACATTCCTAATAATGTCACTTTACATGCACTTAAATCCCCCTCGTGATAGAAAATTCTGCATAAAATCACATTTTGACGATTTGAATAATAAATGGGGACAACTCCAGGTTTTGTGATTGGCAGTGTCCTACATCAAAGTCAAAATGCATTTTTCTTGGATTTAAGAAGGCTGATGATAAATGCAATAGGGGTAATAATGTGTGTGAAAATTCCCTTGTGGAATTGTTATCTGAGGATCGCTCGGCTCACACTGTACCAGGAACAGGAAGAGCAAGCTCTAATAGTTTAACTCAAGACTCCGAGATTTCTAAATGGCTTTCGTTTCCGGGGCTTGTACTGACAGCGGGGTTCGCTCTGGCAGTGCAATAAGATTAAGGGACAGCGAGGCATTATAGCTGATAAAAAATCGAAGGCACCCGCCGTAACTGTCCTGCGCTTGCAGTTACTTTGAAAGAGCGGATTGATTGAGGCCGTGGGTGCGATGCCAGCAGAACGCAAAAGGACTTCAACCAAATTTGAAGAAAGTCAGTACATCAACGGAATTGCCCTTGAAACGTCTCTTCATTTTGCGGGAGCAGCGAGCTCTCACGACTAACACGTGCAATAGAAGTCACATTAATGAGATGTGGAACTGTGCAAACACAGACAGGAGCACTTTATGTATCAATGTAGCCTCAGAGTGGGCGTGTCCAGCCTTCAACCAATCAGAGCCCTTCATTTTCCAATTGACAAGAGGCTGGTTGTCAGCCAGAGCGTGAACTTGTCCCGTAGCCTCCTCCAACACCGCCATAGCCTCTAAAGACAGCTGTACTGTACCAACCAGCACTGCCATCGTTCTCGCACTGTGTATCACTGCCTTTCACGCCTCATTGTACTTATTGAAGCACCCTCACTGGAGCCTTGTAGCCCCGCCCCATCCAGTTCCAAGAACGTGTGAATTATGTCTTCCTTTCTGTACCTGGTAAACGCAGATGTGCAGAAGGTATATGGTGTGTCACGTGATCGAAACCCCCCCCCCCCCCCCCCCCCCCCCCCCCCGCTCTTCCCCGTTTCATATCATATATCTGCCAGCGTTGCACCGGAGAACATCGATTACTCGAGCTCGTTATCGACCGCGCCCGTTTCACTGCTTCACGGCACTATAAAGCCCCATTCGCCTCGAAAGCATTGGAACTGGCACCTCCGGTCACGCTGTGGCAGCTCATTAATGTGACCTCTGACCCCCAACCCCCTCCCTTCTTCTTTCTCTTGCCTGTTTGCTTCCCACCCTCTTCGGTTTCTCTCTATGTCAAGTGCAGTTCTGAATGAACCTGGGAAACGTTGTTTGCATGCTTATATTAACATGAATGATGTCAACATGATACAAAGAAAAAGAAAAACCTTTTTTAAAGAAGCGAAGCTCAAGCGCAAGAGCCCGACGGTGAGCTTGATGCCGATGGTGGTCGAACATGGCAATCCTGGTCAGCGTGACGGTGAATTACACTGTTTATACTGTATATCTTCCTCCAGTCGCTGTTTTCTGTTCTATTTTCCTAATTTCAGGTTAACTTTTTTTATGATGAGTTACCACGACAACGACGTTTGATATTCGGGCAAGAAGAGAATGCTTTTACACTGGCCCGGCCGTCTCTGCCAGGAACTATACTGTGAGGAAGCTGAAGATGTATGTGTGACGATGTTGTTGAGGAAATGACGAAATAAAGGATATGTATCAAACATGGCAGCGTTGTTGCCTGATGTTCTCTCTCCAGTGCACTAATCCATCTGTAATTATTTAGTCCTCCATCGACGGCGAATTGTCATTTGGGATGAATTCGCCCGCGCCTTTGCCACCCTCCAACTCTAATCTCCTTCTTAAAGGCTTTCGGACGGTTTCCGGCCAGTGGTGGAGAGGCCCCCCGGGTCGCTTGGTCACTGCAGTGGCCTGCCAGTGGCGTGGCCATTAGGCACAGTTAAATCGAGCGTGAGCGCTGTCTCGACTGGGACGGAACGTGGGGACAGGGGAGCAGAGGGGGGACGTCTGTGTGTTCGGGCGGCCGGACAGGAGACACAAGAGAGGCAGAGCGCCATGGCAGCAAGGTGCCGAAATGCCAGTTAGCATCGCTGCCACGGACTGCTGAGAAGGGTGGGGGGCTGGGCCGCTGGGCCGCTGTCTCCATGGCAACGTTCCCACAGTAAGGGGGGGGGGATCATATAGTCAAAAAAGCATTTCACTCAGTTCAGTGAGCTGAAAGAGGGGGAGGTGTGTGTATGTGTATGTAAGAAATCATTGCAGTTGAGGTTAATGTCTTTTTTTCTGACTGTTTTCTTTATTTTTGCATCACATCTAACATGTTTCTTGCACATAGAAAATTAATAACGCAAATATAGAGTCGACTCAAAATGTCTGACCGTCATATTGTTCCAGCACTATATGAGACCTAGCGCAGGGGGCGTGTTCATTATGTCACGTTCACTCGGGCACCCATCAGAACATTTGAATTAAGGCGCTGATGATCTGCATGTTGGTGTTGGTATTGGGCGTGGTCAGGTTTGTGATGTCCACTGACATACACACCCTATGTGTAAAGCAAAGGGGGGCAACCTTTTCATTTTGATGTTTTACTGTACATGTTGCATCATCAAGAAGATCAGTATGACACAACATCCACACCAATTTGTGGGGTTTTTTTTTGTTTTTTTTTATCTAGAGCAACGCCGAGGTAACAGAAGTGCCCTCATGGTGATGTGGTAATAAATTTTTGTGCTTATGTAAGTCCCACTGCAGTGAGCTGGGCTATCCGCTTAACACAATTAACTTCATTGCTAATGCTTCTCCCTGCCTGAACTCCTGGCCTATGATTTTTTTTTCATCGGGGTGATAAACAGCGATAGTTCATCACGCGGTTCCACATTCAGCCACAGCGTCGTCCCCTCAAGAAAACAAAGTGCAGCGAATGAATCGCAGCCATGAAGGTTAAATGCTGCTCCCCTCACTGAGCCGCCTGAGGAGGTGATCCGGTGTTGAGTGTCCGTGCGTTAGTTCCAGTGACCCAGTTACTGGTGCCGGTGTATGGGCGTGTAGCTTCCTGTACCTGTAGAGAGGGGTCCAGATGGTCCCTGTCTGAGCCGGACAGGATGAACTGTGTTGTTGGCACCACCGCCTGAAATAATTCCTTTGGGAGGAGCAGACCTTATATTCAGAAATATAATACATATATATGTACATACACACACACATCTTTTTTTGCTTCTTGTTTGTTTTTTTGGTGCCTACATTATCTGATTTATTTGTGATGGAAGAAAATATGTGCAGTCATTCCCAATTGGCAAAACTACTAATACATACTAATAAAAATGTTACTAATAAAAAAAGGAATAAGCACTGCTGCAGCATGCAAGTCGTGGACAAAATAAGTTGAAGGCTAAAAATAATTACATTCTTCTCTTGGTCCGGATATTGCCTTTGGCATCTAAGGCAGCGCTGTGGGACGTACTTGCCAGTGTCCAGTACAGTGAGACCCATATACTGGAGCGGATAAACATAAAAGGAGGAAGCGCAGCCCCTCACTGATGATGAGCATGGTTCTAGTGCAGTGGAGACAGGGCAACGACTGTCATAAATAAATCTACCATTTTCATAAAAGCTGCGGTTGCCTTCCTGTGGAGAGCACTCAAGCGCCAAAACACATCTTCAGCTGAATGCAGCCCCATCGTGCTGGATGAGGTTCTGGGAAGAAGCCCCCCACCTCCCTCCCTGCTTGGAAGCTGGACTGAGTGAAGTATAATGAGCCGGCCTTGTTCTGTTCCCGATGCCTTCTGCTGTCCCTGGTGCTGAACAAGCCAGAGGGTTCAGCTGGGGTACAGCTAGGTACAGTTAGTCCCCTTTCCAACAGATATTAGCATTCTGAAAATAATGTGCCCCAGTATGGAGCCTTGTGGAACACTCTGTATTCACTCGAATAATATTGTTACGAAAATGTTCTTCTTACTAGGAAATATTGCGTCAACTCGTTGGACCATAGTCCAACCAGGAAAAATGTAAGTTTTCTTGTGCATTTGTATGTTGAATTGATACATATGCATATTTGTAGCTTTGCTAGACATAAATAAATGTTTTCATGAAATGTGATAACACAATAAACATAAACAAGAAAAGAATCCCAAAGCAGGAATATTATATTGTTGTAGAAGCTCCCTAGTGGTTAGGATTCTGACTCTCACCACCACAGCCCGGGTTCAATTCCCGGTCAGGAAAGGCTTCTAAGATATTCCCTGGGCGCTGTTCATGGCTGCCCCCTGCTCACAATTAGTGATGGGTTAAATGCAGAGGTCACATTTCATTGTGTGTGCTTTTCCTTCACTTTAGTAATCAAAACTTCTCCCGATCAGAAGACACTTGGCAGAAAAGTGTAGCCCAGGTATTCTTATAATTATTGTAGAATGACCATCAAAGCAGTTTAATGGCCTGAGATTCCTGAGTGTCATGGAATGAATGAATGAATCTTCACGCTGCCTGACAGCTGGGGAAAAATTGGATGAAACAAAAGCTGCGCATATTTTCCGTGGGAGGTTTAGAAGTTGATGGGCTTTGATGCTCTTTAGTCAGTGTCGGGCTGCGATAACACTGGGGTTGCCACAGGGGAACAGATTCTATTGTTGGAACAAGAGGAAACATCACAGTGCACCATGGGCTTGACAGCAGGTTAGCTAGATGCACACATTATTCTGACCTGACAGGAGTGCAACTCGCTCGGGGCCTTCGCAGTAATTATGCACAACTCACATTTAACACAGAGGAGCAGAAATAAACAGGTTGAAGACAGGCCCGTGAAAAGGATTTACGGACGTACTCCCTCCAAAGGCTGCAAGCTCAGCCATCTTAAAACCATCTGTAGTTGCCTGAGGTACAACTTCAATAATAAAAGGAATAAAATAAATAAAGCAAACCTTGCGCTATGTGACATATGTCATTATGTCATATTACACATGCCAGGCTATATATAATAAAGGTTAGATGCCTATTAAGGCCGTTACTTTGCTGACATCTAGTGTTGAACAACTACTTCCATAATCCGAATCACTGATGTGTGTGTGTGTGTGTGTGTGTGTGTATATATTTATACACACACACACACATTATTATTAAAGTTGTACCTCAGGCAACTACAGATGGTTTTAAGATGGCTGAGCTTGCAGCCTTTGGAGGGAGTACGTCCGTAAATCCTTTTCACGAAAAAAAAAAAAATATATATATATATATATATAAAACAAGGAAGCAGATTTCGTGATATATATATATATATATATATATATCACGAAATCTTCTTCCTTGTTTTATTATTTGTGCAGTGGATACAACCACCGATAAAATGTTCAAATAATAGTGCTTAAACTTGTATTCATGAAATGTGCTTGTATTCATGAAATGTGCTTGTATTCATGAAATGTTCATGAAATGGTATACAGTTCACAATGTTCACATGGCAAACGGATAGCGATGGAAATGAACGATTTTATTTTTATTACATAACTGTCAAGTAAAGTTGTCATTATTCATAGTCATCACTTTAGTACTTTAGCAATAAGTCGAGCAGTTATTTCAGTTTTAAAAAAATATCTTTCGGTAATATTTCTATGTTTATCATAAATCTATGGGAAGGTGTGGTTGTCGTGCATGGATCGATTGATCATCCTTACGAAATCCTATCGCCAGACCAGAGTTGCTGATAATCGAGCAGCAGGATGGTTCGTCGACAGGGCGTTCTTGGCGCGTTAGCTCGCCGCGCTAATTAACGTCCAGGAGGAGGACGGAGCGGGGCTGTTCGCGGTGAAGTACGACTGTCTCGGTGGAAGCCTCTCCCGCTGTGAATCGCTTACACCAGGTAAGGAGTTAGCCGTTAGCCGGCGGTGGTGCGTGTGTGCTAGCAGTGTGTGCTAGCAGTTCCTGAATAGGAAGATAAATGAAACTAATTGTGCAGGACAAGTAACCCCTGGTTTTTAATAACACTCTACTAATTTGTAGCCAGTTTCATTAACTTTACTTGTGATTTGTGCACAGTATTGTGTCCGTGTGCATGTGAAGTATAATTAAGATGATTAAAAGTTATTGGATGTACATTTCAGACCCATGGTTGCAGGTGCAGTCCACATGGACCCACCGTCCAAGGCAGGTGTGAGCCCGGTGGCCGACGTGGTGTTTGTCATTGAGGGAACTGCCAACTTGGGTCCTTACTTTGAATCCCTGAGGAAGAACTACATTCTGCCTGCCATCGAGTGAGTAAAGGGCCCGCCAGCGAAGAGCCATTGGTCTGCCCCGCTGAAAAATTGACCCCATTCCCTCCCCACTGCTTGCAGGTATTTTAACGGAGGTCCTCCTGCCGAGACCGACTTTGGAGGAGACGTGAGTTGCATGCACTGTGGACCATAATCTGTAGAAACTAATCCCGTTCATCACTATACCAGTTCATGATCAGTAATGGCATGATGTCCAGTTGAACATCGTTCTGCTGCATGGATATGGTTAAAACCATGCATGTTTAATACATGTTCTCTACTGAGCTGCTTTTCTGTATGCAGTTGATGGTGAGAGTAAAGGTAGCAGAGTTTACTCTTACTCTCTATTTTCACAAAGTCGTGTATGTCTGTGAATTTATGCACACACGTTGGTTTATCAATTGCTGCAGCTGATAAATTGTGAAAATGCTAAATATGAATTTCAGGTGCCCGCTGTGCTTTTGGCGGTTTGCAACGTATCAAAACAGGGAATTATATAATTTACATTTAATATAGCGCCTTTCAGCTGGGGTCAAACTGCATGTGTAAATCCATGTATATCCTGCACTTTCACAACAGCTTGCACCCAGTCAAAAGCCAAAAGAGGTAGAGTGGCTGTATCATTTTGCATTTTCACAATTTATCAGCTGCAGCAATTGAAAAACCAACGTGTGTGTGTAAGATGTACATGACTTGATGGAAGTGGAGATAACTAGGTGAGAGAAAATCCAGCAAAGATCTCTGAATGTCTGTCGAATACCGAACTCAGTGCTACATTTACTGAGGTGGAGATTATGAGAATGATATAGTTCTCTATCTTCCAGTATGGCGGCACGCAGTATGGGCTTGTGGTTTTCAACACCGTGGACTGTGCCCCCGAGTCTTATGTTCAGTGCTACGCACCAACAAGCTCAGCCTTCGAGTTTGTGTCATGGATCGACAGCATACAGTAAGGACTTAAAAATACTGCAGACCCAATAACCAAAATTAATGGTTTAATCTGTCAGTAATCCACCAGTTACTGAGAGCTGCGCACTTTTGGGCATGTCGCTACCGTTTGGGTACTGACAGCGCGCATGGAAATGACCAGGAGTTTGGTCCCCGGTGCAAAAAAAAAAAAAAAAAAAAAAAATGAATTTTATACCAAATTGCACAGCCCTAAAGTGTTCATTCTTAATGAAGCGTTGTTTCCAGCCCATCTCTACACAGCAGTGTGTCCAAGTCCATTTGAGCCTCAGTGTGAATCATGTGACTACAGCGTCTCCGTGTGCTGCAGGTTTATGGGAGGTGGAGCAGAGAGCTGCAGCCTCATAGCCGAGGGGCTTTCAGTGGCCCTGCAGCTCTTCGATGACTTTAAGAAGATGAGGGAACAGATGTGAGTATCTGCTTAATCACACACCCATGCGTTAGCCTAGGTGGGTTTGTGTTCACAAAAATATGGATTCACATGGAGCTTGATTTGCATACATTTCAATGGAGCCAGTTGGACCAAAAAAAATTTAAGCCTTTTTTTTTTTTTTTCTCTGCCTCAGCTGCAAGTGCCCACACTTAAAAGTGAAATCCACGTTGGGTGATTTACACTCTTATATTTCTTATCATTTATAATTAATTTCTAGTTCCCTTGATGGATCCACGTAAAGTTGGACGTCTCCAGAACTTGATTGTTGCCCTTTTGTTTTCAGATTTTAGCATGTTAATTGGCCATTGGACAGTAAAAAAAAAAAAAAATCTGATTGAAGATGCTTATCCGTTTTATTAGTTTTACTAGCAAACTGTACAGTTGGTGATTAGTTTGGGAACCACTGCCAACACGCTGTCACATTAAAAAGTGAAGTGATTGTCACATGTGATAAACAGCACACGGTGCATGCAGTGAAATTTGTCCACTGCATTTATCCCATCATCCTGAGTGAGCAGTGGGCAGCCATGACAGGCGCCCGGGGAGCAGTGTGTGGGGACGGTGCTTTGCTCAGTGGCACCTCATTGGCACCTTGGCGGATCGAACCGGCAACCTCCTGATTACGGGGCCACTTCCTTAACCGCACTGTCCCATTTGTAAAACCCACAAGCTTTCTAGTGTCAGCAACAGTATTTATTTAGAAACTGCATCCTGTGAAAAATAAGACCAATACTGACATCTCCTCAGATGCTTAAAGGAATCTATAATACAGTACAGTGAACTAGCAGTGTTAGATTCTTACACCGATATTGTTTCATGCAAAACACACATGATCCACTGTCAGGTACTGACCACCCTCTGTCTCCCTGCACCAGTGGGCAGACCCATAAGGTGTGCGTCCTGCTGTGTAACTCTCCCCCCTACCTTCTACCTGCTGTGGAGAGCATCAGCTACACAGGCAACACCGCCACAAAACTGGTCCAGTCCCTCCGAGACGTGAGTTACCACCACTCCTGTGTCATTATCAAAGTTATTCAGGCCAGCACACAGCCTTTACAGTGTACATTTATTTTATTTTTTTTTTAAACTTCCTAAAAAGTTTTAAGCAAAGGGGACTTGTCCCTGACTTTTTTTTTTTTCCCTGTTTCTGTTGTGGCCATGAGAGGACGCTATATTCAACTGCAATGTCTCCACAGAGAGGAATCAATTTCTCTGTTGTGGCTCCACGCAAACTGCCAGCGCTACGGGCCCTGTTTGAGCAGGCATCAACTGGGCCAGCCGACTCGTCACACACCGACTACAGCCAAGACCCCTTCCACATGGTTCTGGTCCGAGGCATAGTGCTGCCCCGTGAGTTACTAGCCATTTTTCATAAACACAGAAAGAATCAGTTTTATTAAAAAGTGTTAATTAATACACGGTGTTATGAACCAGAAGACCCAGGTTCAAATCCCACTTACTACCATTGTGTCCCTGAGCAAGACACTTAACCCTAAGTTGCTCCAGGGGGGACTGTCCCTGTAACTACTGATTGTAAGTCGCTCTGGATAAGGGCGTCTGGTAAATGCCGTAAATGTAAAATTCATTCATGATTCCCCCCATTCCCCTTGTGTTTTGTAGCTGCCCCGGGAGGTGGTTCTGGCCCGGTTAAACCAGTGCTGCCCCCTCAGCCTTTGACTGGAAACCAGCCATCTGTCTCTCAGGCTGCAACTGTAATCGGCCCAAGTCATCAGTACCCGGTAATCTGTACAAAAGCCAATGAATTTGCCTGAAATGTAATATGTTTCAAAATGCTTGTTGCAAAATATTGTATTTGGCGCCATCTACTGATATTTTTCCTCTCTATTGTAAGACCACATTTTTTCAGACAGAATTTGATGGGAAAATACTCTTTTATTGGGCCAGTATA